>NC_029777.3:97498568-97498889 GCF_000817695.3 Arachis duranensis | reverse complement strand
GTATAGCTCAAGAACTCTATAAGGTGGCGGACAAGTCCTCTACTTTGGCAAGGTTAGCCTTTCCTCATCTCATTTGTCACCTCTGTTATTCAGTTGGAGTTGACATAGAGGGAGACATCCCTATTGATGAGGACAAGCCCATCACTAAGAAGAGGATGGAGCACACAAGAGACCCCACTCATCATGAGATCCCTGAGATTCCTCAAGGGATGCACTTTCCTCCACAAAACTATTGGGAGGAACTAAACACCTCCCTAGGAGAATTGAGTTCCAACATGGGACAACTAAGGGTGGAGCACCAAGAACACTCCATCATCCTCC
>NC_029777.3:97498080-97498358 GCF_000817695.3 Arachis duranensis | reverse complement strand
CGCTTATGTTTATCTATGTTTGTGTCTTGTGATCATTAGTGTCTTAGTGTCTATGCCTTAAAGTTATGAATGTCCTATGAATCCATCACCTCTCTTAAAAAAAATAATAATAATAAATGTTCTTAATTGAAAAAGAAAAGAATTGCATGAATTTTGAATTTTATAACAGTTTAATTATTTTGATGTGGTGGCAATATTTTTGTTTTCTGAATGTATGCTTAAACAGTGCATATGTATCTTGAATTTGTGGTTCATGAATGTTGGCTCTTGAAAGAATG
>NC_029777.3:97497657-97497954 GCF_000817695.3 Arachis duranensis | reverse complement strand
AGAAAAAGAAAAAAAAATTCGAAAAAAATAGAGAAAAGAAAGAAATAAAGTTGTGATCCAAGGCAAAAAGAGTGTGCTTAAGAACCCTGGACACCTCTAGTTGGGGACTCTAGCAAAGCTGAGTCACAATCTGAAAAGGTTCACCCAATTATGTGTCTGTGCCATGTATGTATCCGGTGGTAATACTGGAAGACAGAGTGCTTTGAGCCACGGCCAAGACTCAATAAGTAGCTATGTTCAAGAATCATCATACCTTACTAGGAGAATCATTAACACTATCTGGATTCTAAGTTCCTA
>NC_029777.3:97494353-97495991 GCF_000817695.3 Arachis duranensis | reverse complement strand
CAGATGGATAGCCGTGCTGTGACAGGGTGCGTTGAACATTTCCACTGAGAGGATGGGAGGTAGCCACTGACAACAGTGAAACCCTTGCTTAATCTTGCCATGGAAAGGAGTAAGAAGGATTGGATGAAGACAGTAGGAAAGCAGAGAGACGGAAGGGACCAAGCATCTCCATACGCTTATCTGAAATTCCCACCAATGAATTGCATAAGTATCTCTATCCTTATCTTTATGTTTTATTCGTATATCACCCATATCCATTTGAGTTTGCCTGATTGAGATTTACAAGGTGACCATAGCTTGCTTCATACCAACAATCTCTGTGGGATCGACCCTTACTCGCGTAAGGTTTATTACTTGGACGACCCAGTACACTTGCTGGTTAGTTGTGCGAAGTTGTGTTTATGCCATGGTATTGAACACCAAGTTTTTGGTTTCATCACCGGGGATTATTTGAGTTGTGAAAAGTATTGATCACAATTTCGTGCACCAGCAATCCCATATAGTTCACAAGCAAGAAAAATCAGACAATATGCACATGATGTATGCCTGTCCTACGGCTGATGAGTCTCATCTGTCGATTATCAAGCCAACTCGACAAGTCCGACTGCTGAATCCTGCACTGTCCTCCGACGCGCACCCCCAAGAGTCTATGCATAGCTTTTTCACATCTTTATAAATTGCTCAATGGGGGTCAACCTTCCCGGGAATTTAGAGTTCCTGGTCATATCTTACGTCGTAGGATCAACAAAGTATCGAGTCTCGACTTGGAACACATGGTGGCAAGCCACGGTACTTTACCCAGGGAAACTCGTATCTCAGATAATTGAGTGTATAAGCCAATAAACATTCATATTCATAGTGCTCATTGCATCAAACATATTATTTAAGCCATTGTATCATATACATTCCAAGTTCACACATTTTCATACATAATTTATCATTTTTTCAACTTTTCTTCATCCCCAAGTTACCTCCATTTCCTATCTTCAACTCATCACTTGACCTATTAGTATGATATAAGGTTAAAAGGATGGAAATAGAGGTTTAGAGGCTGAAATTTGAGCTTTAAAACATGAAAAATATTTTTGCTAAAACAGGGGTCACGTGTAATACCCGGTCTAACCGAAATTAATTAAATAATGAGTTAAGTAGGAGCGAATATGATTGGAATATTTGGCAATTGGAATTTGATGATTTAAATATAATATTTGGATTCAGTGAATTTTTCCGAGTCGGAAAACATAGTTTTCTGCGTAAAAGCGCGCAGTGGAATTTTGACTGACAGTACCGGCTGAGACCTGTCTGGTACTGCAGCTGAGAAAATTGATTATGAGTAAATAAGATTAAGAAATGAGGGATTATAATTAGGGGAGGTAGAAATATTTGAAGTGCGATTTAGAGCGCTAATCTTAAAGGTTTTGGCCCAAAATTGGGCCAACGGACAAAAATAAGTGAACTGGGCCTAAGTGGGCCCAAGACCCAACATATATAAACATTAGTTAGGAGCATTTCAGCTCATTTTACCCTAAAAAGAAGGGTTGGGGCGCTGAATTAAGAAGAGAGAAGAGAAGAGAGAAAACCTAACTCTCTTTGATCTTCAAACCACCATAACTTGAGCTACGGAGCTCCGATTGACGA
>NC_029777.3:97493232-97493964 GCF_000817695.3 Arachis duranensis | reverse complement strand
AGGCTCAATTGATTTGGCTACAAGAGGTACAGTTTAAGTTTCATTTAAGTACCTTGTGGTGTGATGAGAATTCCTAGGCTAGATGTCCCTAGGATTAAGTTTGGATTGTGTAAATGGTTGGTGCTAATATGCATAGTTGGTATGTAATGTGAATTGATGATTGGGTTGAGAATTGTGTGGCCTTGTATGCTTGGTGTATTGAAAATTTGATTTATTGGGTAATGAGTATTGATTTGTGGTTTATGCATTTAAATTGTGAAATTGGGCCGGAGGCCGTGAATTTTAGGCCAGAGGCCGAAAAGAGGTAAGTAAGGTAAGTTGATGTGTGCATTGTATGATGACACAAGTGATTGGATGAATTTCAGATAATGAATATATGAATGATTGGGTTGGTTATTGAATAATGAGGTTTGAGGAGTTGAAGTGTAGAAATTGGTAATTTTGGGTGAAATTGTATAGATGAGGTATGTTTGGTTTTGGTTGAGGTATGTTATGTGGTCATATATGTCATCATGATTATTGATGCCTTGATGGTATGATAATGCATGAGAGATATGTATGTTGTGATATATGTTTGAGGAATGATTGAGGTTGATTTGGGGATGAAACCACGTGATAGTGAGTATGATATCGATCATGTATAATGATGGTTGATTGGAAATAGTATTGTTGGAAATTGGGATGAGGAAGGATGTATGACATGTTGATGTGTTTGTAATTTAGCCATTTGTT
>NC_029777.3:97491220-97492797 GCF_000817695.3 Arachis duranensis | reverse complement strand
CGCGTGGCATTGTTTTCATGCCAAAGTTGATATTTGAGTTTTAAAAGTCAAATCTCATACTTCTAAGCCTCCGATCTCACCCCTTATGTATTAAATCATTATGATATGCCTAGCAATGAGAAAAGAGTTAGGGGATGTGGTAACTTGCGAGTGAAGCAAGGGAAAAGTTATGATCAATGATGATCAACGATGATTATATGAGATATGGAGGATGACGAAAGGAGTACCGTGTATGCCATGAGCCGAAGGGCTATATCTATTGATAAATGGCTGGTTTTTGATTGAACCATGAGCCGGATGACTGAGTTATTGCCGGGTCACGGCAAAGCCATTATTGATTATGGCTGAGTATAGATGCATATATGATTAATGAATGAATGTGCTAAATGGATATAATGGAAGATGTTGAAATGTGATGTGTAACCCCGGGTAGTAGGCAGTGGCGTTGTCTACTTGCTCCGGGTATGAGGCGGAAAATGATGTTTATGATAAATGAGTTAATTATGGAGTGTTGAATGAATGTAACTCTGATACCTGGGTAGTAGTAAGGGTTGGGGTCCGTCCCACTTGCTCCAGGTTAATGTTTGAGATTTGATAACAATGAGGATTGACAATATGAATTGAGATTGAATGAATATATGTTTGAGATACCTGGGCAGTAGCAAGGGTTGTGGTTCGTCCCGCTTGCTCCGGGTCAGAGATTGTGACGCCTGGGTAGTAGCGGCAGTAGTGGTGAATCCACTCGCTCCAGGTTGAGCTTTTAAACACCCGCCTGGGTAGTAGCCGCAGTAGTGGTTGTTCCACTGGCTCTGGGCTGAGCGGGTAGTAGCAAGGGGGTTGTAGCTCAAACCTACTTGCTCCGCAAGGGGTTTTTCTGTCCATGGTTAGCTACCAGGACGTGTCGGGTTGGCTATATAACCGACAGATGATATCATCAGCCATAGGGCAGGCATACATCATTTGCATATGTTTGAATTGTTTGGATTTGCCTATTTGTTTTGGATTTCTACATCATATATGCTATGTTACCTGATTATGTGCTACTTGTTCTACTTGTACCTTATCTGTGTATTACTTGTCTGTATTGCTTGTGTTTGTACAACTGAGAGATCCCTCATGTTGGTGCCGGTGGATGTTGAGGGCTGTTCTTGATGAGATGAATTGATGATGCGATTGCATGATGATGATGATTTTTGAATGAGATAATTTGAGCCCCCCTGGGTAGACGCAGTGATGTGATTTCACTAGCTCCAGGCGAGGGTATGATGTATTGATATAGAGTTGCTGAGGCAGAACAACTGGTGATGGTTTTGTTTATGATTCTGAGTCTGATTCATGGAAGAATCAGCGAGTTGGGAAACATGTGTAACACGAACTAGATTTAGTATCCCCTTACGACAGATGCCTATTTATGGATTAGTGAGAATATAGGATGAATGTTGGGTGAAAGGAAGTTTAGGATCCTTAGTGAGTTTTTATTACAATGTATTGTATTTATTTGGCACTTTTACCATACTGGGAACCCATGGGTCGGGTGTTCTCATTCCGTATATATCTCTTGTTTTTCAGATACAGGT
>NC_029777.3:97484362-97491042 GCF_000817695.3 Arachis duranensis | reverse complement strand
ATATGTTTCCTTTGGGAGAGATTAGGATGTACTGTTGTCAACTACCTTTATACTGTACCCTAGCCGGCCTAAACTTCGCGGGTCGCGACTAGTGGCTATTTACTTATGTCATATATATCTATCTGTTATCTATCTCTTAATCTCCTTTATGCCTTGTCCATATATCGCTTTCGGCTTCACGTTTTATCTTTTCGTTGTCGAATCGTGAGTGATACGTCTTCGCGATTTTATTTCTACTCTTTTCAGGTTTCTCGATTAATACTCCTTTCGAAATTACCTATGTTTATATATTTAAAAACCCACCTGAGAGTCGTACCACCGTAATATCATTGACTTATGACTCGAGCATAAGGATTTGAATATTAGGGTGTTACATCACGCGTATGCGTGACTTTGTGTTTAGACCAAGACGCGTACGCATATCTCATTTCACGTACGTGTGCAAACCATGCAGAATCGTCTGGTCGTGTACGAGGAGTTTCGCGTACGCAGACAACCCGGGTCACGCGTACACGTGGGCGTATATCTTGGCTCATTTCGCGTACGCATTCCCCTTTACGCGTACGCATGCGTGTCAAACAGAACTGCATGGTCGCGTAAGGGTGGTTCGTATACGCAAAAATCTCAGGTCACGCGTTCGCGTGGGCGTACGTTTTGTGAAAAATTTTAACTAAGTCTGAAAAAGCTGCAGAATTTCCATTTTGGACCCTAAACTTCCAACGCGTATAACTTTCTCGTTTTAAATAAATTTTCTTCCGTTCTTTGAACGACATAAACTTCTCGGATCCAAATTTTATATAAAACAAATTTAAAATAATTTGGGATTCTGGAAGCCGAGTTATGACTCGTCGAAGTTTGGCCAAAAACCAACTTTACACAAAAGACTCAAACCTCAATTTTCATAAAAACCAAACTCAATTTCCACTTCCTTTACACATATCCAACACAACATTATACCAATTTAAATGCCAAAATTTCCACAACCCACCTCAATCAATTAGACCTCAACATAAACTTCACATGCTTGTCAACAATCATCAACATACCAACCTATATATATACCTTCATGATCACCAATTCATCAAACATTATCACATCATCATTTATCATTCCAATTCCAACATAATCAATGAACACCAACACATGTTCAAACCATATTATCATTCATTATCACATGCACTAAGCATTTAACACACTTAATCATTCTGACCTATCCTATGGTCATCTAGCCTAGGTTTTCACAGAACATTATCTATTAAGTACGTGAAACCTAAACCATACCTTGGCCGACTTTCATGTATTATTCCAAGGCAACCCACTAATGCACCAAATACAACCCCAAGAGGTCCAAAATTACCAATGCAACATCACCCAACTTCCACCAAGATCCAAAGCTCACAATTCAAGCTCCAACACACACACACACACACACACACACACACACACACACACACACACACACACACACACACACACACACACACACACACACACACACACACACACATATATGTACACCTAAATTCACATATATCATATACATATACCCAAATTCAATACCCAATACACTAATTCAAGAAATTAGCTAGAGTTCTAGTATCCTCACCTTACCCAAGCATCATATAAGCAAGAGTTAATGTTCTCCTCAAGCTAATCGGCTCCTATAACATCAAGGAAGCAAAATCTCACTACCACTTACATAATTTTCGAAAATCAAGAGGGCAGAGAAATTGGATTTAGAGTGAAGTTTACGAATGAAATTGTTCTAATAGATTCGTAGAGCTTGACGCGGTGAATGCGTGGCCACAAATGGTGCGGCGATCAGAGCTCGGAGTGGTGAGATATGGTGGTTTGAATTGAGGGTTAGGGTTTTAGGTTCTCCTTCCTTCCTCCAAGAATGTTTCCAGCGTGAGTGTTGAGTAAGGAGGAA
The DNA here is from genome assembly GCF_000817695.3 of Arachis duranensis. Taxonomy (NCBI): domain Eukaryota; kingdom Viridiplantae; phylum Streptophyta; class Magnoliopsida; order Fabales; family Fabaceae; genus Arachis; species Arachis duranensis. The sequence goes on along the minus strand of NC_029777.3, from coordinate 97,489,112 downwards.
GGGGAAGCTACATTCATGAATTGTTGTTGGGCTGAATTGGGCCTTGGGCCCATTTTGGGTCCAGTTCGGCCCGTTTGGTCCAATCTTGGGCCAAATTCTTTGAAATTAGTGTCAAAATTCTCGTTTTAATTAGTTGTATCCTAATTTAATATAATATTCACATTTTTAATTTTTTTTATTTAAAGTTAATTTATTGACTAATTATTCGCTAATTTAACGAGGTTTACATCTTTGAATAAGTTGACTGATGGATAAATATACCATCCTTCAAATGTTCAATTTGTAAACCAAGGTAAAATTTTGTCTTGCCAAGATCTTTCATTTCAAATTCTTTTTTTAAATAATCCACAACTTTTGAAATATCTTCGAATGATCCAATGATGTTTAAATCATCAATATATACTGCAATAATAACAAATTTAGATTCAAACTTTTTTATGAACACAGATGGATATACACGGTCATTTTTGTATCCATCTTTCAATAAGTATTCACTGAGACGTTTATACTACATAAGCCAAGATTATTTTAATCCATACAAGAGTTTTTGAAGTCTTAGTGAACAAATATCTAGACGAATTATTATACATGTCTTTATCAATTGAGCCGTATAAATAGGTTGTAACAAAATTTATTATACGCATGTCAAGTTTTTCATGCTCTGCTAGATTAATAAGATATCTTAATGTAATTGAATCTACCACAGGAGAATATGTTTCTATATAATCAATACCAGATTTTTGTGAGAATCCTTGTGTTACTAGTCGTACCTTATATCTTTTTATTTCATTTTTCTCATTGCGTTTATGCACGAAAATCCACTTGTATCCCACTGATTCTATACTATCAGGTGTTTTGGCTATAGGACTAAAAATTTTATGTTTTCTAAGAAAATTTAATTCAGCTTGAATTGCGTCTTTTCATTTTGACCAAGCATTTCTTTATCTACATTCTTTGATCGATTTTGGTTTATGATCCTCATCTTGCTTTACTTTTGGTCCTATATTTTTTCGGTAGTGACATAACTTATTGAGATCTCTTCATTTTTAGGTACCTGAACCTCTTCAGAGGTTATATCAATATTTATGTCCTTGGATTCCCTTTGAATACTTGCCTCCATATTGTGACTGTTATGATTAATTATCTCTCTCTTTTTCCAATTATGTTTATCCTTAGAACTGATTGGAAAAACATGCTTTAGTTATAAATTACTTTCATTTGCACTAACAACTTGTATTTCTGAGACACTTGTTTTTATTGGTGCATTTGCGGCTAGAATGTGAGATTTTGTTACTTTCTTTAGGTCAGTAAATGTGTCTGGCAATTGATTTGCAACATTTTACATATGAATTAACCTTTGTACAAACTAGAAGAAAGAATGAGTAGTTTCTCTAACACACATTTTTTTCTTGATATCATAGTTGTAATATAGAGATGTTCATTATTTTCTTCTATTGCAATTTCTACATGGTATTCATTTTGGTGGATATCTTTAAAACCTAGCAAGTTTCTATGAGACTTATTAGATACTACTACATTATTTATAAAGAACTTGGTTCCTTTAGGTAATACTATAGTAGCAGAAGCCTTAAATCATTTTTGCACTACAAACAATTATACATACATTTGTTTCCTTTATAATAAGAGAGAAAAATATCTTTTATCTCTAAGTATTGTATGCGTTGAAGCATTGTCAGCGAGACATACTTTTTCATTGTTGAATTTGAGCGAAGCGTGAAAAATATCCATATCTTCATTACGAAAATAAAAAAAATTACCATTAATAAAAAAATACAAAAGTTAAAAAAATTGAAAACTACACCCAAAGAAAAAAACTAACAAAGAAGAAGAAAAAATAGATCTAAAATAATAGATTTTTAATTAACATTCTTCTAAGATAAATTTGCTTCATCCAAATGAGTAGCATCGCTTGAATAACTAAAATCACTTGTTTTAGACTTACATTAGTTGTTAAGGTTAATGATATCATCAAGATCTATAAAGATATCACTTAAGAGAGTTCATGGATCAAATCAGATTAATATGGCTAAAATCTTGATTTGATCCGCACTAAAATCATCTGCACTAATAATAATACGAAACTATACTTTTTTCATTGGTCTCTCGATAATCATAAAATAGAGAAGAGTTTGTCACATAAAATATTCATGAGATAATATAAGCCAAAAAATTCACAAAATCCCAAAAGCATTCATTATAACTTAGATGCTTGCCACCACCCAAGCACTAGTCAAGTGGGTTCATCTTTTCACATAAACTAATGCACAATGCCAAAATTATTGGTTCCGGTATGTGCATTTTACAATCTTGAATACATTGTTGTCGCTCCACTGATGCAACATAATATGATGGAATCCGTGATTGTTTAGGAATGTTGCCATAGACTTCAGCAGTTGCAACATACATAACTGATCCAATAATCCACATTGTTATTATTAAGTTGTTTCTAGCCATATGTCTCTCTTTATTTTTGGCTTGCAATCATAAACTTATAATATATTACTCTTTATATAGGTTTAGTGTGAACGAAAAAGTTTTGCCCAAAGAACTCTGGCTAATTATTTTTATTATATGTAATATGTTTTTTTATTAATTTAGGATATTCTTTGTTTTGATTATGTCCCCTCCCTTCACTAAAAGTTGTAAATTAAGAATAAAGACAAAACAAAATGTTCTTTCTAAAACTAAGAGTTGTTTTAGATTACTCTATTATTTATACTAGGCATATTTGCCTCTTAAGCTTAATGAAGTTTTAGAAGCAACCATTATACAATGTGTAATTTGATTTTGTATAACATGTATAATGGGGCATTAGTTTTTCTTGTATATAAAACGCAAATTAAAATACATAAAAGTTAAAAGATATTTATATGTTAAATTAAATAATCAATATTTATTTCTAGAATTTCAATATATCCAAGTTCAAAAAGTTTATAGTCATAAAATTAGATTGATTTGTTTCGATTACAATTTGAGTAATGACCGTGAAAAATAATTAAACTGTTATGAAAATAAGGATTAAGGTTTGAGGAGGGAAAAGAAAAGAGAATAAAGAGAATAATAGATAACTTTATTAACAATTGTATTATCTAAAGAACATTTATAGAGGGCTATTTATAGCCAAAGACCCAATTCCTAGTTGATTCAGCTAGGTTACATTTATAACTAATTATATCTGTTTGAATTTTTAAATATAGTTATAGTCTAGAACATTCACAATGTAAGCCCTACCACACAAAGTCTTACATTATAGTCGTAAATTAGAGGTGGTGAGATATTACGATGCCTAAGAGAAAAGTACATAGTATTCAAAGGAATATATAATATAACTAGTATAAAAGCCTGTGATGGAAAGATAAACAAAATGACAACTGTTATCACATTCGAAGCATTAAAGGTAAGAAACGTCGCGTACAGAGTAAAAGATATAAATATATATATATTAGAGTTTATACATAATAAGTACTAGTCTCGACCCGGGAAGAAAAGGTCGACTATAATATTACAAACAAAAAAGTATACACAAAATAACATTCTGCTTCTCCAAAATATAAACCTCTAAGAGGAATATACAATAATGTGTTCCAAAAGTGGAGAATAATACTAAGTAACAAAATAAATCCAAAAGTATCTTCTTCGCTTCATCAAAGAGAATCCTGCACACTCAGCGAGGTGCATCACGTCCATAATCTGAAAAACAGAAATTTCCACAACGGATGAGAACCCAAAGGTACCCAGTAGGGTAATAGTTCCAAATAAAGACTATATAAAGAGACATGAACTCACTAGGCAATCCTAATATCCAAACACACAAGGTTCAAGCCTAGGGTTTAACTAATCCCAATAGAGTTAATATGCTAACTTTTAGATCTTATCATTTGTCTCTAGCCTAAGTTCATTCTAATGCATTTCAATATCTTTAATTCCCAATATCTCAAATGATTAGTTCAGTATTTAGTATTTAGTTCAGTAGTAACAAAGACAAGTAATAAGTAGAACAAGTCAAACACAATTAAACAAGTAATACAGATAACAATTAATCAAGATAAGCAGTTAGGCAAAACAAAGAAAATTAAGGACACCCAAACGATGGCAAATAAATGCAGCATGATGCATTCCTGTTCTACTGACCATGAACTCACGTGTTAGTTAAACCACTAGGCTCGACACATCCAGTAGCTAATCCGGATATCATCTCTCTTCTGCGTATCCCCGGGAGGCATACAATCGAAGGATGAGTATCCTACCACTTTTTCCTGTGCGGACATGCCATACAAATTGAGGGATTAGTGCCCTACCACCTTGCAGACAGAGAGAATGTAAGCGGGATGAGATCACCATCCCTACATCACATCGTAACCACGAAACAAGCGAGATGGAACCATCGTCCTTGCTTGGTGCAGGTGCCAAACCAATACGCAAGCGGGACAAAACCCACGACCTTGCCATGCGAGTGGGACAAACCTCCAACCTTGCCAATTCAATAATCATTATCAATCTCAAACACGCAAGAGGGATAAGACCATTGTCCTTGCCAAATCAGTCATTCAGACCACAATCAGTTATAATCATTGATTTTAATCAATTTTATATCTTATTAGATTCATCACTACAAAAAATATTGGTAAAAATGGCACTAATTTTATGGCGGGTAAAGAAAATTGCCATTATGTTTGTTAATTTTGGCGGCGCTAACTTATACCATAGTGTTCATGGTTTTTGTGGCGCT
>NC_029777.3:97472358-97484333 GCF_000817695.3 Arachis duranensis | reverse complement strand
GTGCTTTTGTTGATTGTGGCGTTTCAAACCGCCATAGAATTTTTGTTTTCTTTTCTAATTTAAGTGATGTTGCACATGAGAAAGTGAGGATGATATCAATGACGAACCCTAATTTCTTGTCGTTGTTCATCTTCCACTAATTTGTCATTCAACTACTTGTTGTCGCTCATCCCCTTATTGCAGCTCATCTCCTCGCTGCTGCAAGCAACATCGTTGTCACTACCTTTATTGAGCTTCTACGATTTGGCTTCGATCTGAAGACTTGTCAGCATTCCTCGGAGCTCTGATTTCTACGTTTCTTCATAGATTCTCTCTCTCCTTGACGTTTAGCTTCTTCTCTTCGGAGATCCAAAAGAACCACCACAATCACCACCAGCACTGAGCGCCACCATAGAAGGTAGCGGAGCAACGCTATCGGATGTTTATCAAAGCGAAGAAGCTCGTTTTGAATACGCGCGACTACGTTGAACGCCTCGACTACTCTACCTCCTCTGATCTCTCCCTCTCCCTCTCCAATGACATCTCTCAGATCCAACCCCTATGCATCCAGATGGATTGATTCTGGCGCTCCATCGCCGCCAAATCTCAACGCAATCTCTGGAAAAGGTTTGTTCCAAATCATCCTCCTCCTTCGCCATTTTTTAACCTATTATGAATAAGTTCTAATAAAAAATTTTGTTTTTGCAACACGTTAGTTATTAGGCCATGATGCTTCTGAAAAAAACGAAGTATCTGCAATTGATGAAATAAATGCATGCAGTTTGTGTATAAAGTTTGGAATACAGTGTTTTTTTCTTTTCTTTTCTTTTCTTTTGCCAATGGTTGATGTTGAAGTGGTTGCGTTGTGAATTTTGGTGCAGAAAAGTGGAATAGATAGCTGAAGAGGCTGACTCTCTGAAACACTCTTTAGATAAATATAACATAAAAAATCAGAAACAGATCACATAAGCTAAAGAGAGAGCAGAGCTTCTGGGACGAGCAGTATGTACTTGAATTTTTATCATGCTCTGGTTTGGGTGATTCTATCTATTACTATTTTTATGTTCTTGCTTGATTTTGATGCATGCATGATTGATTTAATTTTTGTTAATTTGATGTGTCAGAATGGGGATTCTAGCCATGTTTTGAGGATCTTTTGATGAGGAGGCACAAGCTATACAATTGGTTTGAAACTCAAGGCTTAAGCTGCAGAATTCTACTGCACTTAGGAAAACCATCCTTAGATAATGCATCTACAGACACGCAAGTCTTTTCTTATCTCCTCTACAATATGTATGCTACATTGCTACTCTAAAAATTGCAGTGTATCACCCCAAATACCATTTATGTGGAAATCTCATTCAATACACTTCTTTCAATTAGCTAATAAGTGAAACCTTTAGTTGCAATTTGGCGTGATTCCACAGGGAGGAGGTTGGTGGTTGCGTTTAAGGGAACTGAACAGGTAGTTCTTGCAATTGCTATTTGATATGAAATGTGGTTTCTGGTATGTCTAAAAGATGCTTATATTTTATTTTTAAGTCTCAATGGAAGGACTTAAGAACTGATCTAATGCGTGACCAACTACCATGTTTATTTATCTCATTTTGGATGCTATATATGAACTGTAATTTGTAGTGTTTTTTTTGGCTTTGTAGTTTCTTTTTTGGCTTTCTTTTTTGTAGTTTCTGTTTTGGTTTTCTTGAATCTATCCAGAGAATCTAAGGGCCTTAGCAGAATAATCTGAATTTTTACAATAACATGATAGCTTATCTTTTGGAGAATGTAATTAAATTTTCTGCCTTGCCTCTTCTTTAAGCAAACAAAACAAAATAGGTTCTACCTTTCCTCTTCTCATATTGCTATTTATTATTTATTGCTACTTCCAATTTGCACATTGCTAGATGACAATACCAAGCAGAAGCATTCAACAAAAGCAACAATATGTCTACACCTCTTTCTCCCCCAGAAGGTTTGAATTTAAACCAGCCATTACCTTTTGTTAGAAATATAGTCATAATTTCTACTTATAAGTTTAAATTATAAAAGAAGATGATTTATGAAATCTTCACTTATTATTATTATGATTGTTTATGTTTCAGTCTCAGAAAAGACTTACCGGGTGGGTTTGTTAAAAAGAAACTGAGAAATTCTTTCAAAAGGAAGGGGAGGCAAAGTAATAGCAATGTTATGTCCCTTGAAATAGAGGATTTTCGTGATGCTGGTGAGGCCAAAATTATTGATGAGTTTCACCAAGCTCTCATTTTGGATGAGCTTCTCCCTTCTAAGCACGATGACTATCACATGTTGCTCAGGTTCATTCTTAGTAATGCATGCTACAAATCATCATAATAATGGAGGCATATGGTGCACGAAATTGTGATCATCAACAATGGCGCCAAAGACTTGGAGCTCTCAAACGTGAATCACACTTTGTCACAACTTCGCACAACTAACCAACAAGTGCGCTGGGTCGTCCAAGTAATACCTTACGTGAGTAAGGGTCGATCCCACGGAGATTGTTGGTATGAAGCAAGCTATGGTCATCTTGTAAATCTCTTTCAGGTGGATTCAAATGGTTATAATGGTTTTCAAAAATATAAAGACAAACAAAGCATAAAATAAAGATAGAGATACTTATGTAAATCATTGGTGGGAATTTCAGATAAGTGTATGGAGATGCTTTATTCCTCTTGAATCTCTGCTTTCCTACTGCTTTCATCCAATCATTCTTACTCCTTTCCATAGCAAGCTGTATGTTGGGTTTCACCGTTGTCAATGGCTACCTCCCGTCCTCTCAGTGAAAATGGTCAAACTGCTCTGTCATAGCACGGCTAATCATCTGTCGATTTTCGATCATGTCGGAATAGGATCCATTGATCCTTTTACGTTTGTCACTACGCCCAACACTCGCGAGTTTGAAGCCCGTCACAGTCATTCAATCCCTGAATCCTACTCGGAATACCACAGACAAGGTTTAGACTTTTCGGATTCTCAAGAATGGCCGCCAATAGTTCTAGCTTATACCACGAAGACTACGATCTTTCGGAATGGAGGCTAAAAGATACGTGCTCGATCTAAGGTAGAACAGAAGTGGTTGTCAGGCACGTGTTCATAGGTGAGAATGATGATGAGTGTCACGGATCATCACATTCAACATGTTGAAGTGCAGCGAATATCTTAGAATAAGAATAAGCTAAATTGAATAGAAGAATAATAGTAATTGCATTAATACTCAAGGAATAGCAGAGCTCCACACCTTAATCTATGGTGTGTAGAAACTCCACCGTTGAAAATACATAAGAACAAGGTTCAGGCATGGCCGAATGGCCAGCCCCCAAATGTGATCAAGATATTAATCAAAAGACTAATTCCCATATGTAAATACAATAGTAAAAAGTCCTATTTATACTAGACTAGCCACTAGGGTTTACAGGAATAAGCCTAAGTACAGAAATCCACTTCCGAGGCCCAGTTTAGTGTGTGCTTGGGCTGAGCTTAAGCTTTACATATGCAGAGGCTTCTCTTGGGGTTAAACGCCAAGTTGTAACGTGTTTTTGGCGATTAACTCTGGTTTGTGACGTGTTTCTGGCATTTTACTCCAGAATGCAGCATAGAACTGGTGTTGAACGCCAATTTGCGTCATCTAAGCTCGAATAAAGTATGGACTATTATATATTGATAGAAAGCCCTGGATGTCTACTTTCCAATGCAGTTAATAGCGCGCCATTTAAAGTTCTATAGGCCCAGAAAATCCATTTTGAGTGCAGGGATGTCAGAATCCAACAGCATCAACAGTCCTTTTTCAACCTGAATCAGATTTTTGCTCAGGTCCCTCAATTTCAGCCAGAAAATACCTGAAATCACAGAAAAAACACACAAACTCATAGTATAGTCCAGAAATGTGAATTTTGCATAAAAACTAATAAAAATATCCCTAAAAGTAGCTAGATCCTACTAAAAACTACCTAAAAACAATGCCAAAAAGCGTATAAATTATCCGCTCATCACAACACCAAACTTAAATTGTTGCTTGTCCCCAAGCAACTGAAAATCAAATAGGATAAAAAGAAGAGAATATACTATAAATCTCAAAATATCAATGAATATTAGTTCTAATTAGATAAGCGGGACTAGTAGCTTTTTGCTTCTAAATAGTTTTGGCATCTCACTTTATCCTTTGAAGTTTAGAATGATTGGCATCCATAGGAACTTGGAGTTCAGATAGTGTTATTGATTCTCCTAGTTAAGTATGTTGATTCTTGAACACAGCTACTTTTATGAGTCTTGGCCGTGGCCCTAAGCACTTTATTTTCCAGTATTACCACCGGATACATAAATGCCACAGACACATGACTGGGTGAACCTTTTCAGATTGTGACTCAGCTTTGCTAAAGTCTCCAGTTAAAGGTGTCCAGAGCTCTTAAGCACACTCTTTTTTCTTTGGATCACGACTTTAACCACTCAGTCTCAAGATTTTCACTTGGACTTGCATGCCACAAGCACATGGTTAGGGACAGCTTGATTTAGCCGCTTAGGCCTGGATTTTATTTCCTTGGGCCATCCTATCCATTGATGCTCAATGCCTTGGATCCTTTTTACCCTTGCCTTTTGGTTTTAACATTCATAAACAACAAGATAAAAAATATGCACTGTTCAAGCATTCATTCAGAAAACAAAAAGTATTGTCACCACATCAATATAATTAAAATAATTTCAAGGATGAATTCGAAACTCATGTACTTCTTGTTCTTTTGTATTAAAAACATTTTTCATTTAAGAAAGGTGAAGGATTCATGGAATTATTCATAGCCTTAAGACATAGACTCTAGACACTAATGATCATGTAATAAAGACACAAACATAGAGCATAAAGTCGAAAAACAGAGAGATAAGAACAAGGAAGTTAAGGAATGAGTCCACCTTAGTGAGGGTGGTGCCTTCTTCTTAAAGGACCAATGGTGTTCTTGAGCTCCTCTGTCTCTTCCTTGCCTCTGTTGCTTGATCCCTAGTGATTTTGGTGCTTCTATCCATAGTTGCTCCCAATAATTGTGTGGAGGAAAATGTGTCCCCTGAGGTATCTCAGGGATTTCTTGATGAAGGAATTCCTCATGCTCTTGTTGAGGTCCATGAGTGGGCTCTCTTGATGTGTAGTCAAATGCTCTACTCTTGAGCTATGGACCCTTGAAATGAATCTCTCCATCTCCCATGACTCGGAGGTGGAAGCTTTTGTCTTCCCTTTTCTCTTTCTAGAGATTTCTCCGGCCGTAGGTGCCATAAATGGTTATGGAAAAACAAAAAAGCTATGCTTTTACCACACCAAACTTAGAATGTTGCTCGCCCTCAAGCAAAAGAAGAAAGAATAGAAGAAGAAGAAGAAGATATGGGGGAGAGGGAGAGAGGTTTATGTACTCAGCCAAGAGGGAGAAGAGAGGGTTGTGTTGTGTGAAAATGAAGAAGGATGGAGGGGTTTATATAGTGGAGGGAGAGGGGTTTAGGTTCGGTCATTTAGGGTGGGTTTGGGTGGAAAAGAGATTTTAAATTTGAAGGTAGGTGGGGTTTATGGGGAAGAGTGGATGGATGTGATTGGTGACGGGTATTTGGGGAAGAGTGTGAAGAAGAGAGAGCGTGAGTTGAGGTAGGTAGGGATCCTGTGGGGTCCACAGATCCTGAGGTGTCAAGGATTTATCATCCATGTACCAATTAGGCGTGTAAACACCTTCTTTATGCAATCCTGGCGTTTAACGCCAGACTGCAACATGTTTCTGGCATTAAACGCCACTTCCATGCTTGTTTTGGGCGTTCAACGCCAATCTGCAGCATGTTTCTGGCGTTGAACACCACTTCCATGCTTGTTTCTGGCGTTTAACGCCAGTCTGATGTTTCTTTCTGGCGTTAAACGCCAGCTCTATGCTCCTTACTGGCATCTAAATGCCAGTTAGTTCCTCCTCCAGGGTGTGCTTTAATTTTTGCAATTGTTTTGTGACTCCACATGATCATAAACCTAATAAAATATAAAAGAACAATAGAAATATATATAAATAAAAATTGGGTTGCCTCCCAATAAGCGCTTCTTTAATGTCAATAGCTTGACAGTGAGCTCTCATGGAGCTTTACAGATGTTCAGAGCATTGTTGGGACCTCCCAACACCAAACTTAGAGTTTGATTGTGGGGGCTTTGTTTGACTCTGTATTGAGAGAAGCTTATCATGCCTCTTTTCCATGTTTACAGAAGGATAACCTTGAGGTTTAAACACAAGGTAGTCCCCTGACGAATGAATTTTTGCCGGTATAGAAATTATCAAGTAATCAATCGTAGTATAGTCTAAACCGACGCAAAATCCATCATCAAACAATTCTACAATCTATAACCGAGAGTATTAGTCCCGAGTCGTTCTTCCCTAGGAATGCTACAAGGATGCATGCTATTGGTTAAGTGGTCTTTTGTGGTCTAAAGAATGTGGCCTAGAGGTGTTAATAAAAGGGAACAACAATCAATCAATAGTAAAAACCTTGGCCAAGGTTGAACGTTGGAAGTTCCATCACTATAGTTTCCTTCAATTGTGATAACAAAGGAGTGTTGCTTCACTTAGTCAACCCCTAATTATAGAGGAAAGTTAAGTAAAAGTAACTAACTTGAGTCACAAGTCCTAGTCTTACCCTAGGGAAGTCTAGCTTTAGTGCACTCCAAGTCAATTAGCAATTCTCAATTCTTAATCAACAATTGACATCCATTATTCAAGTGTCTCCAATGACTCAACCACTAGGCCAAGTGAGGGGATACTACTCTATATCTAAAGTTGGCATTTTCTCAAACACTTGGAGAGCAAGAATGAAAGACATAGCAAAATGGAGAGAAAAGAATTAGGATCAAAGCAATTCAATACAAGAGATTAACAACAATCAACAATGAACAACAAATAAAATGAAATCTTCAATGAATCAATAGAATCCAATCTAAGACTTATGAGAATTGAATAATTACAACACTAATGGAGATTAGAGAAGATGATCTACAACATGAACAAAGTAAATTGAGTGTTGTAATAGATCTCACCAAGGAATGGTTGAGAATTGAGAAAATGAAGATGAATCCTAGAGAGAAATTGGAGTTTCTCTCTCTACAAATGTAACTAACTAAAAATATCTACCTAAATGCCTAGCCTATTTCAATCCTGTAATTACTAGCAAACACATCAAGGCATCTTATGGAATCAAGGAGAAATTAGAATTCATCAAAATAGGGCTTAAAAAGCATGTTTTTACACTTAAGCATAAATATGGGAGAGATAACAAAACCATGCTAATTCATAGGCTAAATGTGACAAAAGGTTATCAAAATACTCTAAATTCAATACACAACAAACCGCCAAATTGGAGTTTGTCAACCTACCCACACTTAAGCCTTAGCATGTCCTCATGCTAAATTAAGAAGGAACTAAGGGTTATGACATTTATTGAATGCATCTAAACTATATGAATCCTATCTAAATGCAACTACCTAAAATAGATGCCAATGCTTAATTCAAACATATCAAATTGCCAAGAGAGCATGTGTAAGCACAAGGCTAGGTAATAGGAATTAATTCCAAACCACAATTGTATTGAATTGTCAAAAAGAATTTAAACTTGCAAGAATATAGATAATATGGGTGAACACATGTGATTGAACTTTTGAACCCTCACCGGATATGTGTATCCGCTCTATTCACTCAAGTTTAAGGGTCACTTCACTCAATTCTCTTCTAATCAAGCTTTCCAAAATTTGATTTTCTTCTAACAATCAACATTTATTCAATGCATGCATACATTCATCATGAGGTCTTTCATTTAGGTTGTGATGGAGTTAGGGTCAAGGTAGGATCATTTATGGTTAAGTGGACTAGAGTTTAGATCTTTGATAAGTGTAGACTTTCCCACTAACCTATGCAATGACCTATACAATTAAGTACTAATCTAACTACCCATTCTTCAGTACAAGTTCGAACTATTCTAACTACCAATTCTTCACTTTTTCTTACATATTCATGCATCCTTATTTGATTCATAACACTTATGCATTGATTCTCTTTTATTGAACTCACTTTGGGGCATTTTGCCCCCTCTTTATTATTTTTTTCTTCTTTTTCCATATACAATTGTTTTTCCTTTTCTTATCTTTTTCTCTTTTGTGTTTTTTTTTTCATTTTCACTTTTATTTCTCTTCTTTTTTTTTCATTTCTTTTTCTTTTGTCAAACTATATACAAGAACATCAATGCATAAGGTCTATTCATTTAATCAATACATGAGTATGTACCCAATTCCTAAACATGAAAGTGTACTACCCCTTTTATCCCATCCAATGTTCCCAAGCCTCGCCAACTTTGAATAATAAACACTCTCACTAGCCTAGGCTAATCAAAGATCCAAACAAGGACTTTTATTGGTTTTCCGCCTTGGGCTTGTAATGTGCTAATATTGAGAATAAGTTGGTTAAGCATAGGCTCAAAATTGGCTAACAATGGAGAATAAAAGGTTGGCTATTTGGGTAAGTGGCTAATGAAGTAATGGCCTCAGTCATACAAATGCATAAATACAAGAAATAAATGGACATATAGAATCAAGCAAATCAAGGATTACAATCATAGAAAGAGAACAATTTTCACACAAGAATGGAAGGTAAGTGGTTATAAAATGTAACCACATCAATAAGCTCAAGTCTCACAAGCTTGTGTTCTTAATTCAATACATGCTTCACAAAGTAGGAATTCAAGCAAGTTCCACTAAAATTTTCTTTCAATCAATTGGGTTGATGCCCTATATTTAAACTTCTTGGAAACTTTCAATGTTTGACTAAGCATTGTTGTGATTGAAAAATTCAAAAATTTTCTTAGTTCACCCTTTTCTTTTTCTCATTTAAAATCAAATTTTTCATGCAAAAAGGGTAACTAAACAATTCAAGTATAATTTCTAATCACAACCATAAACTAAAACAAAGATAAGCAAAATGTATAAAGAAAAATAAAGATCCAACTAAAAGTAGGAAATCTATCATCCATAATATCTAAAATATCCAAAAGCATCAAAATAACTAAAAATCCAGAATAACAAAACATCTAAGGATATCCATAAGCATCAAAGTACCTAAAATCCAAAATAAATCCAAAATAAGTAGTAAAAATATCAAGCAGTAAAAGCATCCAAAATAAACTCAAAATACATCAAATATATACAAAGAGTGTGCAAAGTAAGATAGCTAGCAAAGTGGCCAAAATGTTCACCGGTATCTAGTGATGCCACCGGCTACCTCCCCACACTTAAGATTAAGCATCGTCCTCGATGCTAATCCTGAGGATCGGGGATAGGTACACCGATAGGCTCTGGCTGTGGTACCGGCTGAGACTCCTGTGTCTGAGGTGGTGACGGGGAGAAGAAGAGGGATGAGAGGGAAGGTAGGGGGTGGTGATGGCGGCGCAGCCGCCGGTGGTGCTGAAGGCGGTTGCGGCGAGGGAGGGGAAGAAGATGGTGGAAGGTTGATGAGAGTGCGCGACTGCGCACTGCGCATCGCTCCTTAGGTTATCATCATTTTGAATCGACGCGTGCGCGCACTTTGCGCGTCCGCGTGCATTGAAGAATCTAGGGACCTACGCGTGCGCGTATCTTGCGCTCACGCGTGGATGACCAAAATAGGTAAGGACGCGTGCGCGTACTTTGCGCGCACGCGTGCAAGGAGTTGGGCTGGAGGCTTAAGGATGGCCCATATGAGGCCTAACTCTCTGGTCAATGGCCTGGAGGTTGCACAACTAGGCCTGCGTGCACGCGGCATGTGCGCGTTCGCGTATATTTGGTAGTTTACCCTAAGGCGCGCAAGCACGACGCGTGCGGACGCGTCCTTTTCTTCTCTTGTCATATGGACGCGCACGCGTAATGTACGCGTCCGCGCAACTTGAATTGGGCCAGAGGCTTAAAGATGGCCCAGAGCTGGCTCAACTCTCTGGGGCTTGGCGTAAGATCTTGCAGCAGCAATTCGACGCGTACGCGGTAGGTGCGCGTACGCATGCTTTTCCCTATAGTTGTATTGACGCGCACGCACGTAATGCGCGTCAGCGTGAAGTGAATTGGGCTTGAGGCACAACGCTGGCCTAGGAGAGGCCCAACTCTCTGGAATATGGGTGATGATGCATCCGCTCATGGACGCGTGCGCGTGCAGCGTGCGCGCGCGTCCACCCCCTCTTTTTTTTTTTTTGAACAGGATACCATGGTGGGGTGTCTCCCACCTAGCACTTTTAGTTAAAGTCCTTAAGTTGGACATTTGGTGGAGTCCTTGCTAGGGTGGCTTATGCTTAAACTCTTCTTCGAATCCCCACCAGTGTTTGCTCTTCCAATAGCCTCCAGGATCCCAATTTAAACGTACAAGGCCTTTACGGGGGCCTAAGCAAGTAACGAGGCCCTTAAGTTGATAGTGGTCTATGCATGTTCCGGGGTCCCATACTTTATTTGTTAACTCCTTTTCTTCTTGATCTTCATGCTTCCAATAGGGTAACACACTTATTGAATTCTCCTTGTAACTCATACTCATCATCCTAATCCCATTGAATTTGGCTTCACTCCACCTTTGAGATTCAAAGTTTGATATTCCATCCTTTATGCACCTTGATTCAAATTGTCCACCGACATCTAATCCGTTCTTACTCTCTAGCCCACAAAGAGCTCTAAGTTGGCCGTCCGTTTCTAACAATGCATATTGATATGGGCCAAGAAAGTTAAAGGGTGAGATGATTATCCACTCAATTTATGATTGGGACGGCGACTTAGCAAGGAAGATATCCAATGGTCTTGACATTGTAGGTTCCACTTCCTTTGGCTCCTCCATGATAATTTCCATCTTTTGATAACTTTCTTTAAATTCTTCTTGTTTGCTAACTTCCTCCAAACCTTTATCATTGATCAAGTCATGTGTTGGAGGTTGCGCACCCTCCGCAACATCGGTTTCACTTGGAGGTTGCGCACCCTCCTCAACATTGATTTCACATTCGATGGAGGAAGCTTCAACAAGATCACCATTGTCACTTGATGTAGAGTTATTTTCGTTGATGGAACTTCCTTCTTGTTCAACCTCCTCTAGGTCTTCTTCCACTTCTTTATTTTCAACAATCTTCATTTCCTTGCACTCAACTCGAGACTCTAAAGTCTTCCTCATACCTCCCTCTTTGGTTGCTTTCTCACAATTATCCGTGAACTCATTTCAGTTGTGATATGAATCCCAAGAATCTATCTTTTGACGGATGGTTGCTTGAAGTCGATCCATTTCTTCCTTGAAACGATCCCTTAATTCTTGTTCCGCTTTACTAACATAATTAGGATCATATTGCTCTTGGATTAATGGACATTGATATGCTCCCATGGAGGTTTGTGGCGGAGACGGGAATTCATGATAGGGTTGGGAAGGGGATTCATCAAAGCTTTGAGGTGGGAAGTTGTTTTGGTTATTGGTAGAGGTATATGGTGTGTAGAATGATGGTGGTTGAGCGGTATAACCATGATATGATTCATCATATCCATAGGAATGATATGCATTATAGGAGGGATTACCATCATAGTGACTTGAAGGGGAAGGTTGCCATGGTGATTGCTCATATGGAAATGGCACCCTTCCTGAGAATTCGTCTATCCCATAATGTGAGCTATCATTCAAGTTTTCATCGCCTACAAAGTAGTCATAGTCATATCCAAAACCACAAGGACGAGAATTCATAGTGACAAATAGAAACAAAACCAATAGAGATCTTAAAACTAACAAAAACTAACAAACAAACAAAAGACAAACATATTCACAATATTCACATATTTACATTAACCAAAAACATGGCACCCATGCGCATTCCCCGGCAACGGCGCCATTTTGACGAATGAATTTTTGCCGGTATAGAAATTATCAAGTAATCAATCGTAGTATAGTCTAAACCGACGCAAAATCCATTCATCAAACAAATCTACAATCTATAACCGAGAGTAT
>NC_029777.3:97429390-97472256 GCF_000817695.3 Arachis duranensis | reverse complement strand
CTTAATCAACAATTGACATCCATTATTCAATTGTCTCCAATGACTCAACCACTAGGCCAAGTGATGGGATACTACTCCATATCTAAAGTTGGCATTTTCTCAAACACTTGGAGAGCAAGAATGAAAGACATAGCAAAATGGAGAGAAAAGAATTAGGATCAAAGCAATTCAATACAAGAGATTAACAACAATCAACAATGAACAACAAATAAAATGAAATCTTCAATGAATCAATAGAATCCAATCTAAGACTTATGAGAATTGAACAATTACAACACTAATGGAGATTAGAGAAGATGATCTACAACATGAACAAAGTAAATTGAGTGTTGTAATAGATCTCACCAAGGAATGGTTGAGAATTGAGAAAATGAAGATGAATCCTAGAGAGAAGTTAGAGTTTCTCTCTCTACAAAATGTAACTAACTAAAAAATATCTACAAAAGATGTCAAATGAGTCTATGGATGTGAATGTGTGTCAATCCCCTTCAATCCTTGGCTCTTAAATGCATTTTGGCACCAAAGTTGGTTGCTGAAACCTTCCAAAATCGCCAGGCACGTGTTGCAATAAAAGAATCACGTGCGGACCACGACGCGTGCGCGCACGGTACGCGTGCGCGTCCCTGGCTAATTCTGCGATGTGCGCGCGAGCGCCTTGTGCGCGTACGCGTGCTCGGCTGAGATCAACTCTTGGCTTTTTGTGCTTCTCTCCACTTGCATGCTTCCTTCCTTGCTTCCTTTGATCCATGCCTAGCCTATTTCAAACCTGGAATTACTAGCAAACACATCAAGGCATCTTATGGAATCAAAGAGAAATTAGAATTCATCAAAATAAGGATTGAAAAGTATGTTTTTACACTTAAGCACAAATATGGGAGAGATACAAAACCATGCTAATTCATAGGCTAAATGTGACAAAAGGTTATCAAAAATACTCTAAATTCAATACAAAACAAACCGTCAAATTGGGGTTTGTCATCCCCATTCAATTGAAGGACTAGTTCACCTCTGTCAACATCAATCACAGCTTTTGCTGTGGCTAGGAAGGGTCTTCCAAGAATAATGGATTCATTCTCATCCTTCCCAGAAGATTATGAAATCAGGAGGGATGTAAAGGCCTTCAACCTTTACCAACACGTCCTCTACCAATCCATAAGCTTGTTTTATTGACATTTCTGCCATCTCTAATGAGATTCTTGCAGTTTGTACCTCAAAGATCCCAAGTTTCTCTATTACAGAGAGTGGCATAAGATTTATATCTGACCCTAGGTCACACAGAGCCTTCTCAAAGGTCATGGTGCCTATGGTACAGGGTATTAAGAATTTACCAAGATCCTGTTTCTTTTGAGGTAAAGTTTGTTGAACCCATGTATTTAGTTCACTAATGAGCAAGGGAGGTTCACCTTCCCAAGTCTCATTACCAAAAAAAAATGGCATTCAGCTTCATGATGGCTCCTAGATATTGAGCAACTTGCTCTTTAGTTACATCTTCATCCTCTTCAGAGGAAGAATAGTTCTCAGAGCTCATAAATGAAAAAAGGAGGTTCAATGGAATCTCTATGGTCTCTAGGTGAGCCTCAGATTCCTTAGGTTCCTCAGTTTGGAACTCCTTTTTGTTCAGAGGACGTCCCAGGAGGTCTTCCTTACTGGGATTCACGTCTTTCTCCTCTTTTATGCATTCGGCCATATTGATTATATCAATGGCCTTGCACTCTCAGGATTCTCTTCTGTATTGCTTGGGAGAGTACTAGGAGGAGTTTCAGTGATTTTCTTACTCAGCTGACCCACTTGTGCCTCTAAATTTCTAATGGAGGACCTTGTTTCACTCATAAAACTTAAAGTGGCCTTAGATAGATCAGAGACTATGTTTGCTAAGCTAGAGGGGCTCTGCTCAGAATTCTCTATCTGTTGCTGAGAAGATGATGGAAAAGGCTTGCTATTGCTAAACCTATTTCTTCCACCATTATTAAAGCCTTGTTGAGGCTTCTGTTGATCCTTCCATGAGAAATTTGGATGATTTCTCCATGAGGAATTATAGGTGTTTCCATAGGCTTCACCCATGTAATTCACCTCTGCCATTGCAGGGTTCTCAGGATCATAAGCTTCTTCTTCAGAAGATGCTTCTTTAGTACTGTTGGATGCATTTTGCCATCCATTCAGACTCTGAGAAATCATGTTGACTTGCTGAGTCAACATTTTGTTCTGAGCCAATATGGCATTCAGAGCATCAATTTTAAGAACTCCCTTCCTCTGAGGCGTCCCATTACTCACAGGATTCCTCTCAGAGGTGTACATGAATTGGTTATTTGTAACCATGTCAATGAGTTCTTGAGCTTCTGCAGGCATTTTCTTTAGGTGAATAGATCCACCTACAGAATGGTCCAGTGACATCTTAGAAAGCTCAGATAGACCATCATAGAATATATCTAAAATGGTCCACTCTGAAAGCATGCTAGAAGGACACTTTTTGGTCAACTGCTTGTATCTTTCCCAAGCTTCATAGAAGAATTCACCATCTTTTTGCTTGAAGGTCTAAACATCCACTCTAAGCTTGCTCAGTTTTTGAGGAGGAAAGAGCTTGGCCAAGAAGGTCGTGACCAGCTTATCCCAAAAGTCCAGGTTATCTTTAGGTTGTGAGTCCAACCATGTTCTAGCTCTGTCTCTTACAGCAAAGGGGAAAAGCATGAGCCTGTAGACTTCAGGATCTACTCCATTAGTCTTAACAGTATCACAAATCTGCAAGAATTCAGTTAAAAACTGATAGGGATCTTCAGATGGAAGTTCATGGAACTTGCAGTTCTGTTGCATTAGAGTAACTAGTTGAGGGTTCAGCTCAAATTTGTTTGCTCCAATGGCAGGGATTGAGATGCTTCTTCCATAAAAATTGGAAGTAGGTGTAGTATAATCACCAAGCATCCTCCTTGCGCCTCCACCGTTGTTATTGGGTTCGGCCATGTCTCTTTCTTTTTCGAGATTCTCTGTAAGGTTTTCTCTAGATTGTTGTGCTTTAGCTTTTCTTAGCTTCTTCAGAGTCTTTTCAGGTTCAGGATCTGCTTCAACAAGAATGTCATTGTCCTTGCTCTTACTCATATGAAAAAAAAAGAGAACAGAAAAGGAAGAGAAATCCTCTATGTCACAGTATAGAGATTCCTTTATGTGAGTAGAAGAAGAAAAGAATAGAAGAAGGATGAGAAAAATTTGAACATAGAGGAGAAGAGAGAGTTCGAATTTTTAGATGAAGAGAAGTGTTAGTAATTAACTAAATAAATAGAAAGAGATGAGAGGGAGATAATTTCGAAAATTATTTTTGAAAAAAAGGTTAGTGATTTTCGAAAATTAAGAGAAGAAATAAAATTAAAATTAAAATTTGAAACAATTAGTTAATTAAAAAAATTTTGAAAAAGAGAGGTGATTTTCGAAAATTAGGGAGAGAAAAGTAGTTAAGTGGTTTTGAAAAAGATAAGAAACAAACAAAAAGTTAATTAGTTAGTTGAAAAAGATTTGAAAATAAAAAAGATAGGAAGTTAGAAAAGATTTTTGAAATTGATTTTGAAAAAGATATGATTTGAAAAAGATATGTTTGAAAAGATATGATTGAAATTTATTTTAAAAAAAGATTTGAAAAAGAGATTAAAAAGATTTGATTTTTTTTTAAATTAAAATTGATAACTTGATTAACAAGAAACTAAAAGATATGATTCTAGAATTTAAAGATTGAACCTTTCTTAACAAGAAAGTAACAAACTTCAAATTTTTGAATCAATCACATTAATTGTTAGTAAGGTTTTGAAAATAAAAGAAAAATAAGAAAAAGATTTTGAAATTTTTTTAAAAATTTTCGAAAATAAATAAAAAAGAAAAAGATTTGATTTTTGAAAAAGTTTTGAAAAGATAAGAATTTTAAAAATTGAAATCTTGACTTGACTTACAAGAAACAACTTATTTTAAAAATTTTTGACTAAGTCAACCTAAAGATTTCGAAATTTATGAGAGAAATAAGGAGAAGATATTTTTTTATTTTTTTGAATTTTTAATGATGAGAGAGAAAAACACAAATATGACTCACAACATGAAAATTATGAATCAAAACACATGATGCATGCAAGAACACTATGAATATCAAGATGAACACCAAGAACATTTTGAAGATCAAGATGAACATCAAGACTTATTTTTGAAAAATTTTCAAGAAAAGAAAAACATGCAAGACACCAAACTTAGAAATTTTTAATGCTTAGACACTAACAAATTAAAAATGCATATGAAAAACAAGAAAAAACACAAAACAAGAAAATATGAAGATCAAACAAGAAGACTTACCAAGAACAACTTGAAGATCATGAAGAATGCAATGCATGAGTTTTTCGAAAAAAAATGCATAAATTTTAAAAACATGCAATTGACACCAAACTTAAAAATTGACACTAGACTCAAAAAGAAACACAAAAATATTTTTGATTTTATGATTTTATATTTTTTTGGATTTTTTTTGAAAACTATTTTTAGCAAAACAAAAAAGAAGAAAAATTTTGAAAATATTTTTGAAAACTTTTTGAAAATAAAAATTACCTAATCTGAGCAACAAAATGAACCGTCAGTTGTCCAAACTCGAACAATCCCCGGCAACGGCACCAAAAACTTGGTGCACGGAATTGTGATCATCAACAATGGCGCCAAAGACTTGGAGCTCTCAAACGTGAATCACACTTTGTCACAAGTTCACACAACTAACCAGCAAGGGCACTGGGTCGTCCAAGTAATACCTTACGTGAGTAAGGGGTCGATCCCACGGAGATTGTTGGTATGAAGCAAGCTATGGTCATCTTGTAAATCTCAGTCAGGCGGATTCAAATGGTTATAATGGTTTTAAAAAATATAAAGATAAACAAAGCATAAAATAAAGATAGAGATACTTATGTAAATCATTGGTGGGAATTTTAGATAAGTGTATGGAGATGCTTTATCCCTCTTGAATCTGTGCTTTCCTACTGCTTTAATCCAATCATTCTTACTCCTTTCCATAGCAAGCTGTATGTTGGGTTTCACTGTTGTCAATGGCTACCTCCCATCCTCTCAGTGAAAATAGTCCAAATGATCTGTCACAGCACGGCTAATCATCTGTCGGTTCTCGATCATGTCAGAATAGGATCCATTGATCCTTTTGCGTCTGTCACTACGCCCAACACTCGCGAGTTTGAAGCTCGTCACAGTCATTCAACCCCTGAATCCTACTCGGAATACCACAGACAAGGTTTAGACTTTTTGGATTCTCAAGAATGGCCGCCAATAGTTCTAGCTTATACCACGAAGACTCCGATCTTTCGGAATGGAGGCTAAGAGATACGCGCTCGATCTAAGGTAGAACGGAAGTGGTTGTCAGGCACGCGTTCATAGGTGAGAATGATTATGAGTGTCACGGATCATCACATTCATCATGTTGAAGTGCATCAAATATCTTAGAATAAGAATAAGCTAAATTGAATAGAAGAATAATAGTAATTGCATTAATACTCGAGGAACAGCAGAGCTCCACACCTTAATCTATGGTGTGTAGAAACTCCACCATTGAAAATACATAAGAACAAGGTTCAGGCATGTCCGAATGGCCAGCCCCCAAACGTGATCAAGAGATTAATCAAAAGACTAATTCCCAGATGTAAATACAATAGTAAAAATTCCTATTTATACTAGACTAGCCACTAGGGTTTACAGGAATAAGTCTAAGTGCAGAAATCCACTTTCGAGGCCCACTTTGGTGTGTGCTTGGGCTGAGCTTGAGCTTTACACGTGCAGAGGTTTCTCCTGGGGTTCAATGCCAAGTTGTAACGTGTTTTTGGCGTTTAACTCTGGTTTGTGACGTGTTTCTGGCGTTTTACTCCAGAATGCAGCATAGAACTGGCGTTGAACGCCAGTTTGCGTCGTCTAAGCTCAAATAAAGTATAAACTATTATATATTTCTGGAATGCCCTGGATGTCTACTTTTCAACCCAGTCGAGAGCGAACCATTTGAAGTTCTGTAGCTCCAGAAAATCCATTTCGAGTGTAGGGAGGTCAGAATCCAACAGCATCAGCAGTCCTTTTTCAGCTTGAATAAGATTTTTGCTCAGGTCCCTCAATTTCAGCCAGAAAATACCTGAAATCACAGAAAAACACACAAACTCATAGTAAAGTCTAGAAATGTGAATTTTGCATAAAAACTAATAAAAACATCCCTAAAAGTAGCTAAATCCTACTAAAAACTACGTAAAAATAATGCCAAAAAGCGTATAAATTATCCGCTCATCAGCATACAAAATTGAAAAAATAATTGTTATAACTATCCTGAAGTAAGTCCTTCCCCTGCTTTTGTTATAGTAAATATGGATTATAAAAGAGTTTATGTCTCGATTAAATGTTTAATTATTTCGAAGTAGAGAGTTTAGTTTGAATATCATTAAATTGGGTCCTTCATTGCAGGCCTTGAGCCAAATGTACATCATCAATGCTGGTTCTGGATTCAGAATGTTGTGGAGCACTATCAAATCCTTCCTTGACCCAAAGACCACTTCTAAGATCCATATGAGAACAAAGATTGTATGCTAATTAATCTTCTTTAGTTTTCTCAAGGAAAGTAGGATTTAAACTGAAATTAATTCTACATTTACAAGTACTTGACAACAAGTATCAAAGCAAATTGCTAGAAGTGATTGATGCTAGGTGAGCCATATAACTCATGTTTCTGAGAGGCAAGCTGATGGAAGTGTGCTTGGAAATATAACGGAAAATGAGAGGCAAGCTGATGAACCAGAAAGTGAGGGATTAACTGAGAATGATAAAGTTGAGGAATGTATATCTGCAGATAAAGAAGCAAACCTTTGTGCTGATGTTGTTGCTCATGTTTCTGAGGCTTATCATTTTAATGGTTAGAAGTTTTTAGATGGACTTGATTTTGGTGATTTCATTTGGCCACCATGTATATTAATTGGCTTTATAGAACCTCAGAAGCAAGTTAACTAGTTGCTTTTGTTTCCTATTTTAATATTACACAGGAATGTTTGACTACCAATATGTTGTTCCTATTCATGCGGAATTTGCCCAGAGGAAAAAGAGAAATTGGCCAGAACTTGACGAAGCACACCTCGGTGAATATCTTAGTTTCAATATTCTGTTATTTAAATGTGGTGTTTTGATGGCTTTTACCAAGTTATTAGTGTGTGTTTCTATTCTGTCATAGGTGAGGATGGTCTTATGAATGTGAATCATGAGGACATTATGCTTATTGTGCCTCCACTTTTTGCTTCGAAGGATATGCCAGAAAATTTAGTGTTAGTTTCTCTCACTTTCATTAATTCTTATATTGAGGCTTTGCTTTGTTTCATTCCTGTAGCTTATACCATTGTTCTTGTAGTTTGGGGTGTTTGGGTGACAAACAGAACATGCCATATCTTAAATTGAATCTTTTAAATTCCCATATCTTAATATCTTTTCTCAACTGGTGGAGTGGGAGGTGCCAATGAGGTTCTTAATTTAGCTATGTTTTTTCTAGCACTATGCTATATTTAACAGTCTTGCAGCTATCATCATTGGGAATGGCCTCACATTATCATCGAATTTTGTTGTTCTGCAGGTAAATAACCTCACTGCTATACAGGTAAATAACAGGTGTTGCAGGAGAGAGGTGTGAGCACATCATGGCATGGACGAGCTACATTCTCTGCTTTACTTTTTTAGGTTACTTTATAGTTTGTAGCTTGGCTATATATCTAGAGACTGCGGGAAATTATCTATTTATTTGCTATAGTATGAGAAAATGTATTTCTTTATGATATATTTCTTCTATTCAGGATTTGGCAGTTGTGGCTTTGCTGTACTCATTCCTCTTATTTCACCCAATTCTTCCAAAGGAAGGGTAATATTTTTTTTCAAGTATTATTAGTCTTGAAGTATGTATTTTTGCATGACTATTTCTTTTTGCTATTTTCTGTTCATGATTAGGGTGCAATGTGGTACTTATTTAGTTACTTGAGATCAATTGAAATATGGCTAGTGGTACTTATTTAGTTACTTATTTTCTGTTCATTTCCTCTTATCTCACTACATAATAATGACATAATCTAAATGGGACTTTGTTATTTGAATTGAATAAGCTGGTTATTCATTCTATTCTGAATAATTTGCCAAAATTATGAGGATTTTAAAACAGTTAATACGTTTGGTGAAATAACAGTAGCATGCTTCACGGTCAATGAAGATCCTGCCAATAGTAAATGAAGAAGGCATGAGCTACCATGTCTTTGTTGTTTATGCTTATGTTGTTGCTGCTATTCTGCTTCTTCCTGCTCCCTTCATCTCCTCAAGGTTATTATTGACTTTTACAATCATTTCATTTGCAAACAAAAATATATTATACTGTGTTACTTTCTCTGTTTTGTAGATCCAGAGTGCTTCCTCCTCTCACTTTGCCACTTGCAACTAAAATTGCTTTTCTTGGTTTTATTGGGTACATGCAAATTGTAACAATAAATATAATTCCACTACTCCCTTATTTTTTCCTTACAGTCCAGGTCAAAATTATTGAAATATTTTATCTATTTTAGGTAGGTGTCTAATTAATAGATTTTTTTATAAAAATTTAAATTTTGATAGGCTTATCTATATTAGGGGTGGGAATTCTATTTTATATTCACTCCTGTATGATAAGTTAATCTTTTGAAGCACATATTATGACAATGGAGGCATAATATGAGATTGACATGTCATATATTTTGTTGTTCTAACGCAACATTCAATTGAGACATAATGAACGTGATGAGATACACTCACATGGTATTTTTCTTTTCCCATTTTCCCTTTTTATATTGTCAACTGTTAGATTTTATATATGGACATATGTGTAATCATATTGCTCCTGCAGATCAAATCCTTTGATTTCTTTCACTGGCCACTATGTTATATACATGCATATATAAACAAGATTATTATTTGGTTATTCTTAATTCTTATTTTTTGTTTAAATTTATTTTGTGTTGTCCAAGTTAATGGTTTATTTATTTATTCTTTATTATTTTGTTTTTAAATTATATTTTTGTTGTAGGAATTTGATCAAGAGAATGAGATTCCATCGCCAAAAGAGTTAGAAAGTAGATCTTTTAAAGCGAATAATAGAGTAGTGTGATTTTTTTTATGATAGAGACCTGATGTATTAAGAGTTACATATTAAGACTTTCAATACTTTATTTGTATAGGAGTTATTATTTTTTATTTCCAATACTAAAAAATTATATATTATGTTTAATATTTTATTTATGAGTTACGTAATATTTTGTTGATGAGTTATGATTTTTGTCATTGTGAAATTTTAAACAAAAAAATTATTTGTTTAACATGGTAAAAATTATCTTTTTAAACGATAAAAAATGTCATTTTTATCCAGTAAAAAAGCAGTTTGTAACTGTCATTTTAAACAACATGAAATGTCATTTTATAACCTGGTGAAAATGGCAGTTTCAAATGTCATTTTAACCAATAAAAATAGCATTGTCAGGGTAAAAGTGGCATTTCAAAAATACCATTTTAACCAACTAAAAGTCACTCTGTCAAGGTAAAAACGACGGTTCAAAAACGCCGTTTTAACCAACCAAAATGCCATTCTGCCAGGGTAATAATGGCGGTTCAAACCGCCATTTTAATCTATCCAAAACCTGTCATTTTAACATATTCAAAAACTGCTTTTTATCCCAGAAAATTGTGGCAGTTTTTAAAAAACCACTGTATTAACCAGAATGGTGCCCAGAATTACGTCGCTTTATAAAACTGCCATTCTTGGTAATAATAGCTGTTCAAACTGCCGTAAATACTAAAAAAACCGTCATTTTTACTAGATTTTTTGTAGTGCATTAACCCCAATTTTGCTTTTAATGCATCAATTCTATTATCTCGTTAGTCGGACCATGCCACTGTCCTCACCGTGTAAGGGAAAAACTTCCGTCCCTACAATATTTTTCTCGGATTAACCAAGATTTTATCCAAAATAAATCTATTTAATTAACTGAATTTACCCACACTCTTTTTAGAGATTAAAAATTAGTTATCAGACATCATATGGGGATTGCAGGGGGTTACAAGCGTGTTGAAAAGGTTAAACAGTAAAAAATAACATTTTGCAGAAAACATGTCATGTACACATGCACAGATCAGCAAGCTTTCCTAGAGTGGTGCATACGCGCTACCCTGTGCGTGTGCACAAGTTCATTTTTTCTTCTTGTGCACACGCACACCAGAAAAAATTCTGGTATGCTACAAAATTCTTGTGCATAACTTTTGCTACAAAATTCATTTTTCTCTATTCTTCGACATTTTAAAGTTTTCATCTCCAATTTTAATTCAAGAAAAAGTCTACTCAATTTCGAGCTTCGAACTCCAAGTTATGTCCCATCAAAGTTGGTCAAAAATCCAATTTTACCTAAATTTCACATAATATTCATTTTTACAAAATCTCCATTATTTTACCTCTTTCAAAACCAACATAGCCAAATTCCGAAGCACCCTTTTTACTCAATCATCAATTCTCAATCATAGCCTAGCCATTCAAAACTCAATCAACCAATTCCAACACCATTTCATAATTCATCATAATCACAACCATGACATATCAATTTTAACTTTTTCAATACCTCAATTAAGGTTTATAACTTACCAAAAAGTATAACTCACACAATCACGGCCTTCGGCCTAAATTTTCATATCAATAGCCTTAATAGGCAATCAAATCACAATTTGTATCCAAATTTAATCACACACACAAAAGCATTATATATATATATATCATAAAGACTCCAATTCTCAAAATCAGGCCACAACACGTCATTCAACACAAGCATTCACACTAAACCACATACCATCAACAACATCCATCATTTAACACTATCCTAGGAGCATTTAACCTAGGTTTTCAAATAACCTTACAAAGTGTCTAGCCGAAACCAAAACCTGTACCTTCGTTCCTAGTGGTTTCCAACTCCTTGAATTTCC
Source organism: Arachis duranensis (assembly GCF_000817695.3). Classification (NCBI taxonomy): domain Eukaryota; kingdom Viridiplantae; phylum Streptophyta; class Magnoliopsida; order Fabales; family Fabaceae; genus Arachis; species Arachis duranensis. The sequence continues at coordinate 97,461,246 of NC_029777.3, read as the reverse complement.
TCTCCGATCAAACCTAAGCCACAATTGACCCTCCTCCAACCAAGTGAAGTATCCAATTCCGCACCAAAATCACTTAAGCATCCAAGTTACTCCATACAGTCTAATTACATCAATTATTCAAACATATACACTAGGATTTTCACTCAAAATTGGTAATAATGAAAGGATTGAGTTTCCTTATCTTGTACACTTACTCTTGGGTCAAAACCCCACTAGAGATTGCCCTTGAGCTTCCTCTAAAATATCAAAATCACAAACTTCAACCCAATATATACCAAAGCTCAAATTTGATAGGAAATGGAGAAATGAGCTATGGTTCTCACAAATACTCACCGCAAAAGTTAGATAGAAATGTAGGTGATGTCAAGGTGGTCGCGTGGCCAAAAATAGGTTGTCGATCAGAGTTCCAAATTGAGAAAAAAGTGGATTTGAATGGTATAATAAATAGTAAATTTTGGGTTAGGGATCTATTCTCTCTTCTTTTCGTGGCTTACTCCCTCTCTTTGGGTGAAATGTAATTTTTGTGTAAGTGAGGGGCAATTTTGTAATTTCATCCTTTGACCCCACCTAGGCCCAAAATCTTTAAGATAAGTGTTTTGGTTTTTATTCTAAATATTTTCTAGTTAATCTTACATTTTTTACTTTTCTCATACGCAATATATACCAGGCAAACTTAAGCCGATACAATTAATTTTAACACTAGTACGCATTTTTTCGCAATTAATTATATTTTCATGCTCAATTTTACTTTTTAAGTTAAACTTTTACCAGTAATTTTTCAAGTTATAAAATTTAAAATTTTTAACCCTTTTAGCTCACTTTTAATTTACTAATTAATTATTTATTATGTATCTAGGTTTTACATCCTATCCACCTTAAAGAAAAATTTTGTCCTCAAATTTTAATTACTTGTAAATAATTGGGGATAATCCTTCCTTATATCAAACTCGTGCTCCCACGTATGCTCTTCCACTCTGGCTCGACTCCAAGCAACTTTAACAACGAAATTTCCTTTCGATTGAGTCTCCTAACATTAACATCATCAATTCTGACCGGAGCAACTTGAAATGTCAGATTCTCTCTCAGCTGAACTGATTCTGGCTCTAGCACATGGGTCACATAAGAGGTATACTTCTGAAGCTGCGAAATGTAAAATATATCGTGCAGGTTCGAAAGATATAGCGACGAGTTTATCTGGTAAGCCACTGGCCTATGAAGCACAGACACTTTGTTGAGTTGTCATGTCCACGTGTCAAACACATTTCAAACACGACACTCATTGACACTCGTCTGACACGCGTGTCTGTTGTGTTCAACCGTGTCTTAATAAAAAATAAAAATTCTTCTCCGAACATGTTTGGACACACCTAAATACCATTACATGTCAATATGTCCAACTTTATTCTTAACATGTATTCTTGAAATAAATTTAAAAATAGTATATATTTTTATTAAAACAAAAAAATCTTAAATGTTTTATATAATTTATATATATGCATGTTCCGTGTCTTATAAGATTTTAAAATTCGTGTGTCGGCGTGTCCCATGTCGTGTCGTATCTCGTGTCCATGTTAGTGTTTATGCATCATAGCCACTGGCTCAATCTTCTTCAGAATTCAAAATGGACCAATGTAACGAGGGTTTAATTTCTTAGTCTTTATAGCTCTACACGCTCCCATAGTCGGAGTGACCTTCAAAAATACATGATCAACCTCTCCAAACTCCAAAGGCTTCCGCCTCTAATCAGCATAACTTTTCTGATGACTCTGAGCGGTAAGAATTCTAGCTCAGATCCTCTTGATCTATTTCGTCATCTCTGCCACAAATTCAAGCCCCAATAAACTTGATTATCCGGCCTCATACCAACACAACAGAAATTGGCACTTACTCCCATACAAAGCCTTATACAGAGCCATTTCGATACTTGTATAGTAACTGTTATTGTATGCAAACTCTATTAAAGGCATATAATGATCCCACCTAGCCAGTTGGTCCAACACACATGCTCTTAACATATCATCTAGAGTTTGAATCGTCCTCGCTGATTGACCATTGGTTTGAGTATGCTATGTTGTGTTCAACCACATTTGGGTTCCAAACGCATTCTGAAAGGCTCTCCAAAACCTCGAAGTAATAGAGGATCTCTATCTGACACTATAGTTATAGGCACATTAAGAAATCTCACAATCTCTTTGATATACAATTTCACCAGTTCTTTCAAAGAATAGTTCATATGGATTGGCAAGAAATGAGCAGACTTCATTAGTCAATCAATAATTACCCGCACCGTATCAAATCTTACTCTAGTCCTTGGCAAGCTTGAATAAAATTCATTGCAATACCTTCCCATTTCCACTGTGGAATCTCAAGGGTTTGCAATGCTCTGGATGGCTTTTGGTGCTCTATTTTCACCTTTTGATACGTAAGACAGTTAGATACATGTACTGTCGCATCATTCGTCATTTCTAGCCACCAGAACATTACATGTAAGTCATGGCACATCTTGGTAGCTCCAAGGTGAATTTAGAATCCGCTCTTGTGAGCCTCTGTCAACACTTCATGTCGCAGACCTACTACATTTGGTACACAGATTCTCCCTTTATATCTCCAAATTTCCTCTCTGTCCTGGGTAACTTCTCCATGTTTTCTTGTCCGATTGCTTATAGCATCTTCAACAGCTTATGGTTATCTTGCTGAGCTTTTGAATCTTAACCTTAAAATTGCTAGAGATATGCAACTGGTTTAAGCAAACACTTCCAGCCACCTCTCTAACACCCAACTTAAGATCTACAAACTTACTCAACAACTCTTTTTTTTAATCATCATCGAAGCAACACTTAGAGATTTTCTGCTCAAGGCATCTGCCATCATATTCGCTTTTCTCGAGTGATAATTCAGTTTAAAATCATAGTTCTTCAACAACTCTATCCATCTCCTCTAGCGTATATTGAGTTCTTTCTGATAAAAAAGATACTTTAGTCTCTTATTATCATAAAAGACTCGGAATTTCACTCCATAAAGATAGTACTTCCACACCTTCAATGCAAACACTACCACAGCAAGTCCCAAGTTGTGAGTGGGATAATTTACTTCGTGCGGCCTCAACTGTTGCGAAGCATAGGCCACTACATTCCAGTATTGCATCATCACACACCCTAAGCCCTTCAACGAGGCATTATATTACACTTCAAATGGTTCATGGGGTTTAGGCAATACAAGAACTGGTGCTATAGTTAGCCTTTCCTTCAGAGTCTTAAAACTCTCCTCACATTCGGACATTCATACAAAAGGTGTATCCTTACGAGTCAACTTGGTCATAGGCAAGGCAATCTGCAAAAGGCCCTTAATAAATCTTCGGTAATACCCAGCCAAGCCCAAAAAACTTCTTACCTCTATCATAGTTGTTGCCCGTCCCCATTCAGTCACTGCTTCAACTTTAGCAAAATCCACTGCTATGCCTTCTCGGCTTACCAGTTGCCTTAAGAATTTCACTTCTTCCTTCCAAAACTAGTACTTAGAAAGCTTTGCGTAAAGCTTTCTCTCTTTCATAATTTGCAAAACTATTCGCAAGTGCTTTTCATGCTACTCCACAGTCTTATAGTATATTAGGATGTCATCGATAAACACCACAATGAACTTGTCCAAGAAAGGTCAAAATACCATATTCACATAATTCATGAATACGGCAGGGGCATTTGTCAACCCAAAGACATCACGGTGTACTTGTAATGACCATAACGAGTCCTAAAAACTGTCTTAAAAATATCATCCTCTCTCACCCTTATCTGATGATAACCTTACCTCAAGTCAATTTTGGAGAAAACTCTAGACCCTTGCAATTGATCCATCAAGTCATCGATTCTCAGCAAAGGATACTTATTCTTCACCGTCACCTTATTCAATTGGTTGTAATCCACACACAGTCGCATGCTACCATCCTTCTTCTTCACAAACAAGATAGGTGCTCCCTATGGGAAAACACTTAGTCGGATAAATCTCTTATCCATCAGTTCCTCCAACTAAATCTTAAGTTATGCCAGCTTCAATGGCGACATCCTATACGGCACAATTGAGATTGGTCCTACTTCAGGCAACAATTCTATCATAAATTTTATTTCTCTAGGAGGGAAAAATCTAGGTATATCATCAGAAAATACCTCAGGAAATTCATTCACTACCAGAATTTGATCTAAATTCTGCTCATCTCCTGACGAGCTAGCGGCTAACAGCATATACGCCTGACATTATTCCCACTATAATTCACCATAAAAGAGTTTAGATAATAACACTGGGAAACTACTGGCCTATCTAACCCTTTCGACATAAATTAAATAGTATGTTCAAAACTCTTGCCTTGCCTCTTCTTGTAGAATTTTTTGCGGTCACTTCTTGCCACTACACTCTTCCTTGCACAGTCCTCCACCACTCTACTCTTGTTCAACAACTCTGGAAAACTCCTAATTTCTATCGAAACCACAGTAATCATAATACTGTCTCCACTACCATGTCCATTACCTCTTTCATTGCCGTCTCTAGCCTGATGTCCCATCCTATCCACTACTCAGTTGGTAGCAGCAGCAAAAGCATTAATGGCAGCATCCATGTTCATCATTTCAGCCACAAAATCGATCAAATTATCTCCTAATACAATTCCTTTATTACCGCTTTGTCCTCATCTACGTCCGCAAGATGCCATTTGAGTCTTGTCTATACTGAACAATTGATATTAAGGTGATCAGTCTCAATATCTTAAGTCTAGTACTTTAAAGTCCTAAAAGTATGCTCATAAATAATTATGCTATATTTATCATTCAGATATCCTAAGTAGCACAAAAACACAACTTAGAGTATGCTCAAAAGCATAATCAGTCCATTCATCAGGCTCTACAGGAACAAACTACTCTGATACCATAAATGTAACATCCTACCACATAAAAGCCTTACGCTATAGTCGTAAATCAGAGGTGGTGAGACATTACGATGCCTAAAAGAAAATTACATACATAATATTCGAAGGAATATAAGGTAACTAGTAGCCTGTGAAGGAAAGATAAACAAAATGAAAACCGTTATCACACTCGAAGCGTTAAAGGTAAGAAATGTCACATACAGAGCAAAAGAGATATACGCACACAATTCAGAATAAGATACATAATAAGTGCTATTCTTTACCTATAAAGAAAAGGCCAGCTAGAATATTACAAATCAGAAAGTGTACAAAATAACATTCTATTTCTCAAAAAATACAAACCTCTAAGAGGAATATACAATAATATATTCAAAAAGTGGAAAATAATAGAAAGTATCAAAATAAATCCAAAAGAGTCTTCTTCGCTTCATCAAAGAGAATCCATCACACTCAACGAGATGTATCATGTCCTGTTTTTTAAAAACAGAAATTTCCACAACGGGTGAGAACCCAAAGGTTTTCAGTAGGGTAATATTTCCAATTAAAGACTATATAAAGAGACATGAACCTACTGGGCAATGTTAATCTTCAAACACACAAGGTTTAAGCCTATGATTTAACTAATCCCAACATAGTTAATAAGCTAAGTCTTAGATCATATTATTTGTCTCTAGCCTCAGTTCATCCTAATGCATTTCAACATCTTTAATTCCTAATATCTCAAATAATTAGTTCAATATTAAGTATTTAGTTCAGCAGTAACAAACACAAATAAAAAGCAGTACAAGTCAAACACAATTAGATAAGTAATACATATAACAATTAATCAGGATAAGCAGTTAGGCAAGTCAAAGAGAATTAAGCCCACGCAAACAATGGCAAATAAATGGAGTATCATGCATGCCAATCCTATTGCCGATGAGCTCACGTATTAATTAAACTACCAAACCCGACATATCCGGTAGCTAACATATGTCGGGAGCTAACACGAATATCGTCTCTCTTCTACGCATCCCTGGGAGGCATACAATTGAAGGATGAGTGTCCTATCCCCTTCTCTTGGTAGCATACACCAGGGAGAATAAATTGGGGAAGAGTGCTCTACCACATTTTCCTATGAGGTCGTGCCATACAGATCGAGGGATTAGTGCCCTACCACCTTGCAGATAGATAGAATGTAGGTGGGATGAGACCACCGTTTCTATAGCACACCGCAACCACAAAACATACAGGATGAAACCATCGTCCTTCTTGGTGCAGTTTTCAAACCAATATGCAAGCGAGACAAAATCCATGACCTTGCCACACAAGCGGGATAAACCACCTTTGACTTTGCTAATTCAATAATAATTATCAATCGCAAACACACAAGCGGTATAAGACCATCGTTCATGCCAAATCAGTCATTCAGACCACAATTAGTCATAGTAATTGACTTTAATCAATTTCATAAGTTATTAGATTCATTAACACTAATTTAACTTTCCATACATCAATTCCATTATCTCGTGAGCGGGACCATGCCACCGTACTCACTATGAGCAGGATAAACTTTCTTCTCCACAATACTTTTCTCTGGTTAACCAAGGGTTTAACTAGAAATAAATGAATTTAATTCATTGAATTTACCCACACAATTTTCAAAGCTTAAAAATTAGTTATCAGACATCGTATGGGGATTACAAGAGGTTACAAGCATGTATGAAAGGCTAAACAGTAAAAAAATAGCATTTTGCATAAAACATGTCGCATGTGCACGTGCAGATTAGCAAGCTTCTCTAGAGTGGTACGTATGCACCACTTTGTACGTATGCATAAGTTCATTTTTTTCTTCTTATGCACACGCACACCAGTAAAAAGTTTGGTATGCTATAGAATTCTGAAATTTCAGTTTTTTACCACCAATTTCACTCTTACATAACTTTTGCTACAAAAATTATTTTTCCTCTGTTTTTTGACAGTTTTAAAGTTCTCATCCCCAGTTTTAATTCAAGATAAAGTTTACTCAATTTCGAGCTCCGAGTGTCAAGTTATGACCCATCGAAGTTGGTCAAAAATTCAATTTTACCAAAATTCTGGATAATGTTCATTTTTACAAAATTTCCGTTTTACCTCTTTCAAAGCCAACATAGCCAATTTTCTAAGCACCCTTTTTACTCAATCATCAATTATCAATCATAGCCTAGCGATTCAAAACTCAATCAACCAATTCCAACTCCATTTCATAATTCATCACAATCACAACCACGACATATTAATTTAACCTTTTCAATACCTCAATTGAGGCTTATAACTTACCAAAAGGGTGTACGTCACCTAATCACGGCCTCCAGCCCAAATTTTCATATCAATAGCTATAACAGAAAATCGAGCCATAATTTGTATCCAAATTCAATCATTCATACATGCATACATATATACATACATACCACAACATGTCATTCTACGTAAGCATTCACACTAAACCACATATCATCAACAACATGCATCATGGAGCACTATCTTAGGGGTATTTAACCTAGGTTTTCACATAACTTTACATAGTGTGTCTACCCGAAACTAAAACTCGCACCTTCGTTGACAGCGGTTTCCAACTTCTTGAATTTCCTCTCCGATCAATCCCGAGCCTCAATTGACCCTCCTCCAACCAAGTGAAGTACCCAATTCTGCGCCAAAATCAACCTAGCATCTATGCTACTCTATACAATCTAATTACATCAATTATTCAAACATTTACACCAGGATTTTCACTCAAAATTGGAGATAATGGAGGGATTGAATCCTCTTATCTTGTACCACTTAATCTTGGGTCAAAATCACAAACTTCAACCTAACATATACCAAAACGCAAATTTTATAGAAAAGAGAGAAATAGGATAAGGTTCTCACAATTACTCACCGTAAAAGTTAGATAGAAATGTAGAGGATGTCAAGGTCGCGTGACCACAAATAAGTCGTCGATCGGGGATCCGGATTGAGGGAAAAGTGGATTTGAATGGTGTAATGAATAGTAAATTTTGGGTTAGGGCTCTATTCTCTCTTTTCTTTGTAGCTCACTTCCTCTCTTTGGGTGAAATGTGATTTTTGTGTAAGTGAAGGGGGTGAGTCATGCCCTTGCCCCTTTAAGTGAGGGGCAATTTTGTAATTTTTACTTCTTGGCCCACCTAGGGCCAAAATCTTTCTGATTTTTGTTCTAAATATTTTTCTTATTAATCTTACATTTTTACTTGTCTCATACGTAATACTGGATAAACTTAATCCAGTACAGTTAATTTTAATAACAGTACGCATTTTTCTGCTCAAAGTTGGTTTCTAAGTTAAATTTTCACCAGTAACTTTCTAGAATTATAAATTTTAAATTTTTTAACCCTTTTAGCTCACTTTTAATTTACTAATTAATTATTTATTAAGTATATAGATTTTACATATAACAAATATATTTATAACACTCCTCTTAGATGTCCTTATTGTGTAATACGTTAGGTAACTACCTCATTAAAAATCTTACTAGAAAAAATCCAGAGTGAGATAAAAATTATGATTAAGGAAAAGAACAACACATATTACTTTCTCTGATAATTACATCACTTGATGTCTCTTAGTCGGCGCATATCTTGAACAAATATTAAAGTAGGTAGTACTTGAATAAACAAATCTGCTAAATTATCATTGGAACAAATTTGTTGAACGTCTATATCACCACTTTATTGAAAATCATGAGAGTAGAAGAGTTTTGGTAAAATATGTTTTGTTCTATCTCCTTTAATGAATCTCTCTTTTAGTTAATGTATGCAAGCACAGTTATCTTTGTATATGACTATTGGTATTTTCTTCATGGGTAAATCACACATTTCTTGAGCATGTAGGGTGATTGACCTAAGCCGAACACATTTTCAAATCGCTTCATGAATTGCCTTTGTTTATGATTGATTTGAGGAGGCTGCAGCTATGGTTTACTTTGTTGAACTCCAAGATATAGTTGTTCCTCCACTTGTGAATAGATAACTTATTTGTGAGTTGCCTTTATGCAAATCAGAAAAAAAACCTGCATCTGCATATCCAACTAACTAAAATGTTGATTCATTAGAGCAAAATAAATCTTTATCAATAAATTCTTGAAGAGATCTTAATATATGTTTAACAACATTCTAATGTCTTCTAGTTGGACAAGAGCTAAATATCGATGACAAGTTTATTGAAAATGCTATATCTGGTCTTGTATTGTTAGCGAGATACATTGATGCACCAATAACACTAAGATAAGGTACTTCAGGACCAATGAGCTCCTTATTACATTCACAAGGTCAAAATGGATCTTTATCTACGACTAGTGATCTCACTATCATTAAAGTATTCAATGGTATGTCTTGTTTACGTAAATTTTTTTCAAAAGTTTCTTAGTATAAGTTGACTGATGGATGAACATACCATCCTTCAAATGTTCAATTTGTAAACTAGGGCAAAATTTTGTCTTTCCATGATCTTTCATTTCAAATTCTTTTTTAAATAATCCGTAGTTTTTAGAATATTTTTGGATGATCCAATGATATTTAAATCATCAACATATGCTGCAATAATAACAACTTTTAGATTCAAACTTTTTTATGAACACACAGGTATACACAGTCATTTTTATATCCATCTTTCAATAACTATATTCACTGAGATGTTTATACCACATAAGTCCGGATTATTTTAATCCATACAAGAATTTTTTTAAATCTTTCTAAACAAATATCCAGAAGAATTATTATACGCTTCAGGAACTTTAAATCCTTTAGGGATTTTCATGTACATGTCTTTATCAATTGAGCCGTATAAATAGGCTGTAACAACATTCATTAGATGCATGTCAAGCTTTCATGATCTACCAGATTAATAAGATATCTTAACGTAATTAAATCCACCACAGGAGAATATGTTTCTATATAGTCAATACAAGGTTTTTGTGAGAATCCTTGTGCTACTAGTCGTACTTTATATGTTTTCATTTCATTTTTCTCATTACGTTTGCGCACAAAAATTCACTTGTATCCCACTGGTTCTACACCTTCATGGGTAAATCACACATTTCTTGAACATGTAGGGTGATTGACTTAAGCCAAACACATTCTCAAATCGCTTCATGAGTTGCCTTTGTTTATGATTGATTTGAGGAGGCTGCCGCTATGGTTTACTTTGTTCAACTCCAAGATATAGTTGTTCCTCCACTTGTGAATAGATAACCTATTTGTGAGTTGCCTTTATGCAAATCAGAAAAAAACCTGCATCTGCATATCCAACTAACCAAAATGTTGATTCATTAGAGCAAAATAAATCTTTATCAATAAATTCTTGAAGAGATCTTAATATATGTTTAACAACATTCCAATGTCTTCTAGTTGAACAAGAGCTAAATATCGATGACAAGTTTATTGAAAATGCTATATCTGGTCTTATATTGTTAGCGAGATACATTAGTGCACCAATAACACTAAGATAAGGTACTTCAGGACCAATGAGCTCCTTATTACATTCACAAGGTCAAAATGGATCTTTATCTACGACTAGTGATCTCACTATCATTAAAGTACTCAATGGTATTGTCTACGTAAATTTTTTTCAAAAGTTTCTCAGTATAAGTTGACTGATGGATGAACATACCATCCTTCAAATGTTCAATTTGTAAACTAGGGCAAAATTTTGTCTTTCCATGATCTTTCATTTCAAATTCTTTTTCAAAATAATCCGTAGTTTTTAGAATATTTTTGGATAATCCAATGATATTTAAATCATCAACATATACGGCAATAATAACAACTTTTAGATTCAAACTTTTTTATGAACACACATGGGTATACACAGTCATTTTTATATCCATCTTTCAATAACTATATTCACTGAGATGTTTATACCACATAAGTCCGAATTATTTTAATCCATACAAGAATTTTTTAAATCTTTCTAAACAAATATCCGGAAGAATTATTATATGCTTCAGGAACTTTAAATCCTTTAGGGATTTTCATGTACATGTCTTTATCAATTGAACCGTATAAATAGGCTGTAACAATATTCATTAGATGCATGTCAAGCTTTTCATGATCTACTAGATTAATAAGATATCTTAACGTAATTAAATCCACCACAGGAGAATATGTTTCTATATAGTCAATACAAGGTTTTTGTGAGAATCCTTGTGTTACTAGTCGTACTTTATATGTTTTCATTTCATTTTTCTCATTACGTTTGCGCACAAAAATTCACTTGTATCCCACTGGTTCTACACCTTCAGGTGTTTTGACTATAAGACTAAAAATTTTACGTTTCCTAAGAGAAGTTAATTCAGCTTGAATTGCTTCCTTTTATTTTGGCCAAGCATCTCTTTATCTACATTCTTGGATAAATTTTGGTTCATGATCCTCATCTTGCTTTATTAGTTCATCAATAGCAATATTATAAGCAAAAATGTTATCGACAACAGTATACTTTTGGTCCTATATTTTTTCAGTAGTGACATAACTTATCGAGATCTCTTCATTTTCAAATACTTGAACCTCTTCAGAGATTTCATCAATACTTATGTCTTCGGATCTCCTTTGAGTACTTGCCTCTATATTGTGAACATTATGATTAATTATCTCTCTTTTTTTTAGGGATTTTTATCCTTAGAACCGATTGGTCTTCTATGCTTTAGGCATGGATTACTTTCATTTGCATTAGCAAATTGTACTTCAAAAACAGTTATTCTTATTGGTGCATTTGCAGCTGGAATGTGAGATTTGTTATTTTCTTTAGGTCAGTAAGTGCGTATGACAATTGATTTGCAATATTTTACATATGAATTAACCATTGCACAAATTAAACTAGAAGAAAGAGCGGGTAATTTCTCTAACACACATTTTTTCTTGATATCATAGTTGTAATATATAGATATTCATTATTTTCTTCTCTTGCAATTTTTAATATCTTTAAAACATAGCAAATTTTTATGAGACTTACTTGATAGTACTGCATTCTTTATAAAGAACTTGGTTTCTTTAGATAATATTATAATAGCTCTTTCAGAGCTTTCAATCATTTTTGTACTACCAATAATCGTATATACATTTATTTTCTTTGTAATAAGAAAAACAAAATGTCTTTTATTTTTAAGTATTGTATGCGTTAAAATATAGCTAGTGAGAGACGTACTTTTTCATTGTTGAATTTGAACGAAGCGTGAAAAATATTCATATCTTCGTTATGAAAATAAAAAAAATTACCATTAATAAAAAAAATAAAAAAATTTCAAAAAAATTGAAAACTACAACCAAAAGAAAAAAAAACTAACTAAAAAGAAGAAGAAGAAAAAAATCTAAAATGATAGATGTTTACATTTTTCTAGAATAAATTTGCTTCATCCAAATAAGTAGCATCGCTTAGATTACTAAAATGACTTCTTTGAGACTTGCATTAGTTCCTAAGATCAATGATATTATCAAAGGCTGCAAAAATATCACCTAGAAAAATTTAGGGATCGAAAATTAAATATGATTAAAATCTCTCGATCCGATTCGCAGTAAAATTATCCGTACTAATAACAACACGAATGACGAAACTATACTCTTTTCATTGGTCTCTTGATAATCATAAAATAGAGAAGAGTTTCTCACATCAAATATTCATGAGATAATATAAGCAAAAAAATTCACAAAATCCCAAAAGCATTCATTATTTTCACATAAATTAATACACAATGCCAGAACTTTTCGGTTCCGAATGCGCCTTTTACATTGTTGAATACATTTTTGTTGCTTCACTGATGCAACATAATATGATTGTTTAGGAATGTTGCCATAGACTTCAGCAGTTGCAACATAGTAACTAATCCAATAATAATCCATATTGTTATTATTAAGTTGTTTCTAGCCATATGTCTCTCTCTTTTTGGCTTGCAGTCACAAACTTATAATATATTACTCTTTATATAGGTTTAGTGTCAACGAACAAATTTTGCCCAAAGTACTCTTCCTAATTACTTTTATTATATGTAATATGTTTCTTGATTAATTTATTAGAATATTCTTTGTTTTGATTATGTCCTCTCCCTTCACTAAAAGTTGTAAATAACGAATAATGACAAAACAAAATGTTATTAATTTTTTAAACGTGTTTGCCTCTTAAGCTTCATGAAGTTTTATATAAGATGTATAACGGGGTGGCATTAGTTGTTCTTGAATATAAAAAGCAAATTAAAAAATACGTAAAAGTTAAAAGCTATTTATACGTTAAATTAAATCAATATTTATTTCTAAAATTTCAATATACCCAAGTTCAAAAAGTTTTATAGTCATAAAATTAGATTGATTTGTTTCGATTACAATCCGAATGGTGAATTAAACTTTTAACTTTATGCAAATTTTATTTATTATTCTGGAATCCTGAAGCATAGCTCGGTCTTGATAAATTTCAATTAATTACTTCATTTTCACTAATAATGTCTATTCCTTCGAGTCCTCAACCCATTTTAAAAATTGGAATTTTACGTAATAAGTTTTTGATATTCAATAACTTCTGTTAAAAAAATAATCTCAAAATTTCAAATATTTATCTACCCAATCATAAAGTAGATTGGCAGCTACTCCTTCGATACTAAAAGAATTTTTCTAATATATATAGCACCCTTCACGGTATATGTTGATTCAATCTTTACATATTTTAAATTTTTCAGAGAATATATAATATAGTGATTTATTATCAATACCAATGTAATTTTGTATGGCCAAAGAAAAATTACTTGTTGCATGCAAAATATAACATACAAGAAGTGATAGTTCTCTGATTAAAAAAGAACCTGATGAACAAGAGATAAAGAAAAATTAGGTCGGTCCGTAATAAAACATAACACTTGTGTCCTTTTTAGAAAAACAAGATTTCTCGAGAACTCTTTTAGAAGCTCCAAATCGAACACTATAAAAATAACGTCGAATACTATTGAATTTAGTGTCGGAAGTTAGCGATAGATTTACTGGCAGATTTGGTGATAAATTCGTCGGATAAAACATTCATCGTCGAATTCGATTTTTCGACATAAATTCATTAGTAATAATTAAAGAAAAAAATTGGCACAATCATTACTATCAGATTTATAAAAGAAAAATCCCACGATAATATAATTAAATGAAATGCGTAAATGGGATAACTTCTAAACGTGTTGCTCTGATTTGAAAAATATAATGATGAATAAAATAATTTAACATTAGAGTTTCTGTATATGTAATAAACGATCAAAATATATTTTTTAGCAATCTTTAGTGGATTACTGCTCTAAAATATATTTGAGGACAATCGGCTCTTTTATATTTGTATTATTATGTTTGAATATTTAGGAGGATTTATGGCTGAAATGCGTGGACTTTTAAATTTGAACATTTAATATTGAACTAGTAGAGATTGGGCATTTGTTGATGTTAATTATGGTAGGAGTATTGGTATGTTTCTCATTTTTCGGTGACTATTTATTTGTTTGTTTTCTTGCCATCCAAAAAAATATTCATTGTAAATAATTTTTTATTTGAATTTGTGCTTATTACAATCTGTTATAGTCAGTTTCAGTATTGAAAGGAGAAAAAAAAACTGATTAATATTTTTTGAAAGGTTATGGGAGAGAGTATAGCGAACGGCCTTAGGGACAGTGAAAAATAATTGATGTCAATGCCTGTTATAGTTGTGTTAAATATTTGGTAATTATTATTTATTTATAATACTTTTTTCTTACACTTGTAGTTGATGAATGATGAATCTATTAAAAGAATGATTGTATAATCTTTTATCTAGGTGGCAAGTAAAAAAGTTGATGGGGAACATTTTTGTATAACTGGAGACTCTATATATTGGTGCGTATATCATTTTAGCTGCTCTTATTTTTAGAGACACTTTTATGACTAAGGCTTCTTCGTATAGTATCTTTTGTCATGCATGGTTAAATTTATATATACTCACTATGATAATTTTTAGGGATTAGTTACTATAGTTCTTTTAAAAACATCTCAATGATATAATTTTTAAAAGATTTTTTTTGTTTTTTTCTGCCGCTCTCCCTTCTTTAGAAGAATTTCAAATTTGATTTTTTTGCTTAGTGGAACTTGTTTTATAAAATTTTAAGTAAACATATATAAATAATTATTATAAAAGTAGTAAAACTTTAAATTTTGTTAGTTTAGAAATTATTAAATTTAAATATTTAAAATTATATATTAAATTCTTAAACAATTTTTTTAAAAATGCATTTGAGTAACAACTAGACCTCTAACTCGAGAATAAAAGCATTCAGTTAAGTATTAAGTAGAACATAATTATGATAGATAAATAGGCATCTATATAGAACAAGAACAATGAATTACGGGAGAATATTATAAATTAATAACGGTGAACCCACTTTAGCATGGTGTAAGTTAGAAGTGTGCAAATTGGAAAAAAATGGGTGGATATAAATCTATGTTTTACAATTACATGGGTTACATAAAAAACGAGGAATATAAGAATGTTTGAAAACAGCATGTGGTTCAGTGGAAGTGGAGCGAAGCATGAGAAAAGACTTTGAATCAATAGAGAAAATGGAACAATGATTTAAAAAGGCAAAATAATTGAAGATTCTTAGAATTGGCAAACATAAGCATTGTGGAGAAAACAGACTTGACTTTCCATACTAGATCATGGTGGATATATTTTGGATTTATTCAGGAGAAACAAAAATTTGCTTTTAGGGAATATTTATTTGATGATAATTGTAAACTGGTGATTTTATTGTGTGAGTTATAGTGCTTGTTGGAGAAAGCACCAGCATTACTGGAGTCTTTTATTTTCAAAATAACAGAACAATCTTTTTTAGAGTGACAATCAGGATCATGAAAAGTTCAATAGAAGCTTAACTTTGAGAAAAACAAATTCAAGAATTTTATCTATCAAGTTAGACCACTTCGATTTGAAAAAGCTAATTCAAAAGATTTTACTTTTATCCAGAGGTAAGGAGAGATTGAAAAATCAGATAATAATCCTAAAAGTGTTAGAAGTGAATAAAGGTATTTTTTTTATGTGTGGAGAATAATAATAAAATTGTAATTCATAATAATTTGGATGACAATATTAAAGAGATTATTGTGTAATTAATATTTAGTATTTTAGTGTGTATAATAGAATAGGTGAAAATAAAAAACTAATAAAAAATATATGTTATGTATATTTTGTTGTTGTTTTTATGTTTGTTATTGGTACTAAAACTCCTTCCCTTCTTATTGGGTCAAGATCATCGCTGTAATAACTATAAAAAAAAAAAAATTTACTCTCAACATATGAGCTTTGAGTAAATTTGACAAGTTGGAACAGGAAACGATGATTTAGTTGGTTCATTTAGTTAAAAACTTAAAATAACTTAGCGTACAATTGTTTAACTCTGCAAAATAGTTAGTCAATAAATACCCTAAGAGTTTGTTAGTTTAACTAAGCTTAATTAGCTAATTTACTAATAGTAACCTATAACTAATATGATAGTAAGATTCATTCATTCTATAAATTTTGCATCAATAATAAGCTTTTTTTTTTTTCTGCAATTCATGCTCTCTCTTACGCTAAAACGGTAACACCTTTACTAATAAGTCTCAACTGATCATTAGCAAGTGTCACTATATTCTTGGACTTGTAAATTGTAATACTTATCTAATAGTAATATATATATTCTTGAGACGTGATAGAAATAATTATCTTGAGTTTATAGTATAAGACAAATGCAACAATTAAGTGGTGGCATGGTTAAAACTATTATTTCTGAGCAATGAAATTGTACAAAGGGTTAAGATTTGGATTCATTATTGTGGCGCTTGAATCCTAAGCTACTAACAATAATTAACAACTTAACTCAAACTACAACAAGAACATTTAACTTGGGTATTTTGTTCTCTAACTATGGTTAGTCTATAGACATGTTTGAATTTTGTAAAGAGGAACTAGTATATTCCTTTGTTATATTGAGATGTTAAAGACTTATTTAACCCCCAAAAAAAAAGTTTTCTTAGATTTCAACATGACAATATTTATTAAATATACAATACAACTAACTATACAATTAGGCAAAAAGTTTCTAAACTATGTTGTTACCTTTATACAAAACGTAAGCTTGGTACTATACTTTAATCGGTACGCGGTAATGCTAAAAAAAATTAAAATTTATTTTATTTAATATTCATAAATTATGGTAATAATTAATAAATATTAAATAAAAAAAATTTGATTATTTTTTAGTTTTTACTACTTTTTTTTTGTTAGGAAACATTTCTCTTCTTTTATACACAATTTTCCATCATCATTACATGATTCCATGATAAGGATAGAACCAAAACAAAATTCAAAGTGTTACTCTCCTACATTTAGAAAGTGATGTCATCATAAACGGTCTATGTTCTTTCTCCTTCGCCTTCTTTTAAAATGGGGTTCAAATTCAGGTTCCCAAGGTAAAAGATGGGTTCGCCGATCCCTAAAATTTCTCAGCACCCAATTCCTTAGCCTCATATCCTTAACCTCACAAAACCGGTTAGACCAATCTTTTGGTTCAACCGCTTTAGTCCCTACACCAGGAGCCCTATCCTTTGACCCCACATTATTCTCTTCTTGCCAATCTGCCACAAATGCTGAAACCCTTCTATAGAACTTCTCCTTGAACACTTCCCAAACTTGATACTTATAATGATTAATTGCCATCACACCCTTCTCAAGTTCAATGGCCACAAATGGTGTTCTTAGATGGAAATGGTGCACCACATTGATTAGGCTTTGGTTCAATGCATCAGGCCTTATTATGCTCTTATGCCTTTCACTTCCCAATAATCGACACGTGTACCCGACCGTTACCCCTTCACGTGGGACTTTTTTCAACCCTGAAGGCCCAAAGCTGTAGCATCGTGTTCTTATCTCACCTGAAATAGTTGTTTAATTTTGTTAAATAAGGTGAAAACTCAAGTGCAATCGATTTCACATGAAGTTGATAACAGAGAGCCATCAGATGAAAATTTAATCAAATCAGTCAAATCTTATCTAAGGCTCTAAGTTATCAACTCACATGAGGTCGAGTGCACATTGTTTTGGGATTAACGAAGACTATAGAACAATAAAGCTTCAGAACTGACCTAAATTCTTAACCTTGGAATAGAGTTTAATTACTTTGTTCAAGGTTCCTCCTCCCCTTATATTGAAAAACTCATCCACATCGATGAACCCAACCCACTCACACGATGACCGAGCTCGCAATGCACAATGTGCAAAACCAGCTTCTTGCGTCTTCACCCATGGCCACAAGTGTCTTGTGATGTTGTATCCAATGCTCTGTAGAATCCCAATCACTTTCTCTATATCATCATCACTATTGTTATCATATATGAACCAACGTTGAATCCCAACTTTACCATGGTACATCACCCACTCTTTCAAGAATCGCGCTTGGTTGCGCAACATAGTGCATAGGCATATCTTGTGAGCTTTTTGTCTTGGAAAATTTTGATATGGTTCAAGGGATGGCTTCGCTATGGAGGGGAAGATTTCCCCACCGTTAATTTTAATTGAAACTTTGATAGCATGGGCTTGGGCTTGGGGTTGTCCACTCAAAATGCTCATGGGTGTTCTACATCGAACAATCTCTTGAGCAACCGATACAGCCTCTGATGATAGTATGAATTTGGGATTCTTGAAATCATAACCAAACACGCATTGGAATTTGGATGCTTCAGCGAGTCGCTCAGGACGGAGATTGAGGCCTTTCACAAAGACGATGGTGGTGTAGTCACGATCATAGAGGGCTTCATACACTAGCGTTTCCCAGTTATGGATGAACAAATCTTTGGTCGGAATTGGATCCTTTGATTTTGTTGCCACCGATATTGTGTAGCCATGTGGATGCATTGGGCACCTTATGATTTGTTCATAGGGTTGAACCACATTGACTTCGATTGGAGTGTGGGTGAATCGAGTCTTGGATGAGTTAACAAGAAAATAAACGCATTGGATTTTGTGTTGGGAATGAAAGTGATGAAACAATGATGAAGGGTAATTTAGGAAAATTAAAACTTGATCTGGAAGCATAACTATATCTCGTAATGTGGGAGAGTTCTGGTGTTTTGCTTGCATGATTGAATTTCTCCATATTGAGCTTGTTTTATGGGAAAATGATTCTGCTCATTGTGGCAAATAAATAAATAAATAAAAGGAAAAATAATGAGAGAAAATAAGGTTGAAATGAAAGAAAGAAATGGACCTGGGAAATAGAAGCGACGAATGGAGGAGAAAGTGAAGGTGGTGAAGAGGACGGAAAAGATAACAACAATGAGGGTGCACCAGAAGAACGTGCTCCATGAAATGCCACCACTATTATATTTCTTACGACCTTTCATCAAAGTGGAGGAGAGTGGTGATTTTTAGGCTGCTTCACCATGTTAATAATTTACATACATTTGATGTGATTCTCTTTCTTTTTTCTGAGTTTTGCCCTTCTAGGAAAAGACAAGAGAGAAATGTGGGGATTCAATGGATGGAAAATTTGGTGAGTATTAGGGACAATCGAGTGTGAGAGAGAAATTAAACTATATATAAAACTGTAAACCATTCTTTTTTTTTTTTTCGTTTCACCATGTACATTGTAGCATTCACTAATGCAATCATTAGATTGTTATTATTGGTGGCTACGGCTACGTTCTCCTACTTTAGTATTTATATGTATAATCATGGACCACTAATCAGATCATGCATATTCATTTGTTGCTAAATTAAATTTTACTAACTTAATTATTTGTTGTTTTGATATTATTTCAAACAACTCAGAGTCAATAGGTTTTCTTTTTCACCTTTTTCTAATTTTTACTACAATAAAAGTACTTACTTTAAGAAAATAAAAGGAATAAAGTATCATCTTTTATTAAGAAAGGTTTTAACGCTAACAATTTGAATTATGAAATATAGAAATGAACTTAATATTCATTAAAGATTAAATTAATTCTCAAAATATTTGACAAAAAATTACTTAATGAACTACCTACTTTTTGTAGCATTGTTGGATCACTACAACATTTCTTAGCTATTGCAACATATATTACAAATAACACTCAAAAAGTGTTATCTAAACTAATTAAAGACAACACTTAATATTTGTTACATAAAAATAAAGTTTTTGCAATTCTTTTTTAATAACAGACCATAAATGTTCCTTTTGATCAATTAAAAGTACAAATAAAAAGTGTTGTTTTTGTAAATTAAATAAACAACATTTGTGATATTTATATATTGCACTTTATAAGTGTTACTCTTAAATTTTTAATAAATGTCTTATTATAAATGTTGCCAAAAATAAATTAAAATTTTTTCTCTCAAATTTTGACTTTTTTTCCAAATATTTTAACAAAAAATACTTTTTCCTTCTTTTAACTTAACACAAAATACATCTTTATAATTTATATATTATTTACCGATTTACTTATTCAAATTCTTAGAGTTCAAAACAAAATTGCAAGCCCTATTTTCAATTAGAAACCCTAACTCCAACAATTAGAAACGAAGAAAGAAGAAAGGGGGGAGTCCGAGGGAGAAGGGAGATCGGGAAGGGAGGAGGGACCGTGCTGCATCTTGCCGCCGCACCACCATCACCGGAGAGAAAGAGATCTGAGGAAAGCAGAGGAGAGCGGAGAAGAAGACCGCGCTGGCGTGCTGGGCCTTACCGCCGCCGTCGCGTCATTGTCGAACCATGGAGAGAGAGAGAGAGCGTTCACGGAAGGAGCCATGGGAGAGAGTTCGAGCGCAAGCCAGGACTGGGAGGGAGAAGGCACCGTCGTGCATCCTCTTGCCGTCGCTGGAGATCTCGTCGTCGCCGCCGATCGTCCTTGCGCCGCGTCAGAAATAGAACTGCGAACGGAAGGGAGCGCGAACCATAGCCACGGACGGAGAAGAAAGAGCGCGCGCGGAGGAGGTGAAGCCGTCATTGTCACCATCGCGTGTGGAGTCGCCGCTGCGCCTGGTCTCCGTTGCTGCTGAGCTTCGACCGCCGCCGTTCCTGCCGCCGTTAAGCCTCGGTTAGCACCGCCGAAGCTCCTGCCACCACTGTCGTTGAGGAAGCTCACTGGAGTTGTTGGAGGCTACCGCCGCTGTTCCGGAAATTTAACTCTGCTTGAGCCGTCTCTGCTGTAATCCTCACTGCTCGCTGTAATCATGTCTCAGGTTAGGGGTTTTTTCTCCTCCGTAATCTTAGAAAGCTAATTCTATTCTTAGATTGGGGAAATTGAGGAATGTATTTAGGATGTATATATGTTCTTTGAGAGGGTCAAGTGTATGTGCTTATTGAATATGCTTTTTCGAGTCGCTAGCATATAATGCTATGCTTTGAGGTTCGAGGCCTAAACATGTTCAGAAACAACTGTATGTACTGTGTATTTTTTCTTTTCTTTCTATTTTCACTTTCATCATTATGATGTGCGTCTTTTCTGAGTTTCTTGTGTTGAATTTTCAGTGTTTACCCTAGCTTGTGGTTAGTACGGGCAACCGCAGAAGCTTTCAGAGTTATTGATGCTCCTGCCAAGGTTTTCTTTCTTCTGATAGAAAACAATGAGGAGATTCTTCCATTTTGCACACAGATTCTCCAGTTCCAGGCTTAGTGGTATTAATTTCTTAAATTCATGCTAAATGATATACATATAGTGGTCTAATTTTTTTGGCAATTAACTTAATTGAACATAACTTGCATAAAAAATGTATTGCTTTTGTAATGCCTAATTAGAATCTCCTGAATAGATTCCCAACTGGCCATGTGGTGTGCAATACTTAAATCCTTCAAATAAATTTGTCTTGTGCATATATAGGAAATTCTTATCATCATGTAAGGAGCAGATGTAAGTTCAGTGGCACATATATAGTAATTAAACTAATTGTCATTATTCTGATAAATTCCCTCCTAATGAGTGGTTTTACTTTTTTTTTAGTTTGCCAAATGTTTTGAACCAGTCTTAGACAGCCAATTTTTGCTGTACTATAAAGCTTTGGTTCATTTGATTTTGATTGTTGGATTGCCACTTCATTCTATTTCAAATAATCAGAATATGTAATAGTATGCAAGTGATACTCCTATTTTGCAAGCCACTATATGCCAGTAGTTTATTAGCGATAATTCGGACTCTTCTAGAATAGTCTCGAATAGATGAAATCAGGATATTAGGCTGCAACACTCTTGTTGATTTTATAGAATTCCAGGTATTTGGTTATTAAACCTTTCTTAGGGTTAACATCACTGTATGATTGGTTTCCGTGGATACTGTGCAGCGATATGCAATCCCTTTAAAAAATATCTGTGTGGAAGTTAATTTTGGTGGTAAAAGTGGGTACCCCTTAGCTCAAAAAGAAAAACCAGAGTTCTTTATATAGATATTGCATGTTTTAGCCCTATATATTTGCTTTCTTTTCTAAAAGGAACAATTTTTGTATGTCTGACTTTTTGAGTTAAAAATAGACTACATACGTGTTCAACTTAGAGGGTTTTATACTTAAACTATGCCAATTGGCTCAAGAAGTGGGCAAAGATGAACGAGCTCTGTATCTACGTTCAGTAGGACTACAAGCTCTATCCTATATGGTATTGCTCCTTGTCTTGGTTCTTCCTTTGCTTCTGGAAATTGCTTAATTCTTGTTCCATTCCCATAATTCAATATGTTTAGGACTGTTCTTAATAAAATATACACAAGAAAATTTATTAAATATATAGTAGCACACAAAGAAAAGCACCCCTTAACTATTTTTTATAAACACAACTCTTTATGGAGGAGTAGGACATATTTGGGGTGAACTTATGGTTATAAGCGGGAGACATTTAAATGAAAAAACCTTCTCAATTTGTAATCTGCACATGATAGATAAACCCATCTTATTAATTAGAAGTAGAGATAATTTATTTGAAGGATGGTTTCTTAGGATTTATTGTGAATTAATATTATGGTTGCTGTTGTTCAGTAGTAGTAGAATATTTCCAAGATATCAAGGTTTTGTTATTGCTGGTTTTCTTTTCAGAATTATTGTCTTAAATCTAGTATCAGACTGCTTAAAGAAGCTTACCAATCAAACAGTTTTGAGTAAACCGTCTTTGACAAAGCATCTCGGCTCAAAGAAGCCGAGTCCGGGTCGAGTGGTTTTGTAATATTGCCATCAGGAGTAACAATGACACGCTTGCAAAGTGAGTCCTCTAATGCTTTCTCATCACACCTGAACAAATGGTGAGTCAAAGGACACTAAAGGTGAAACACTGAAACTAGAAGCATTTGTGGATGGATCTATGATTTTTACATGAACAACTCTGTAGCTGTCCGATGGAAGAGTGGTTTTTCATCTTTCAGTTTGGAAGAATCAACTTCAGTCCCTTTGACAAAGTCAATGTTACTAAGGTGGAGGATTGCGGCGACCACACGAAAAATAGCATCCTGTGTAAGGAAATTTTGTTAAATTAAATGTGTATAGAAAGAAATCAATGCTTCATTGAAATAATAAAATTTGATGCACAAATGTGATGATCCTATACCTGTTCTTCCTGGTTGATTCCTACAATATCCATTGCATTTCTGGTCTCCAAGTATTCTTTTGCATCATCTACATTTGAAACTTCATAACAGTTTGATTAAGATAGTGGAATTGCTTTGGATTCCCCAACTTGTACTTCTTGCATCCTATTGAGTAAATTGTAACAGTTAGTCTTGTGAGTGATAAATTATGTTTAATTTCTTTCAAGATTGTTATGGAGAATTCAATCACCTCTGATGGTGCTGAACAAAGCATGTAAAAGCAGTGATAGTCTCTCTCCGGGTCGGACACTTGGCATACTCGTGACCTTTCTAGGAGATATGTTCTAATTGCAGCTCCAGGAATTTTTCCATTCTATAAACACCCCCTCTCTCTCTCTCTCTTTTTTTTAATGGTGGTTGTTAACCTGTTATATATGAATTGTGATGGTGACGGCGAGATATAATATTGGAGCATAAATAATGGAAGTTGTGCAAGAGTCTTCAAGGTAGAATCCTAGTCCTCAGTTATCCTTTTTTTTTCTATGAAGCATATAGCAGTAGGCTACATTTATTTACCTTTTTTAATCACTGTTTAGTTTTGTTGTTTATTAAAGTGATGATGTATTCACTTTAATGTGTTAATTGGCAATTCTCTTGTGGATTGATTAGGGTGGCACCGCCCAGATGAGATTTCAACCACGTCTAGGGAGGTACTTGGCTGCAGCTGCAGAGAATGTTGTTTCTATACTTGATGTGATGACACAAGGATGCCGATATTCATTAAAGGTTCGATTTCATGTTTATTATAATTAGTATTACTAGTGTATGTGCCTATTGATTCACTTTTTATTTATTAAATTTGTGTAAAAGTAATAATAATAGAATTAGTTGTTGTTTCTAACGGGACGAAAAAGAAAAGAGCTTGATTTAGGAACACAAACTGTTATTGGAAGGCGTAATGAATTGAAATAGAGCTGCTCTGATAAGTATGCTTTTATCACAATCTTAATGAATCAATGACTAATAGGTATGGTTGCACGTTTTTTCATTTTGGCTTTAAACCCTAAATCTCATGCCATGATTCTTCTAATAAGTTACTTGATAGCATGGTTTCTGTTGTAGACAAAAGTTCTAAACAGTTTGGAATTTCTTACATTAAGTTCATCTTTGTATAATTTTATTGAAACTAAACTTGGAACATACTTTGATGACGAATATTTGAATTCTGGAGAGTTTATACAGCTTGAAAAACCCAAAAAGAAAAAAGTTCTAATGAATTGATTAAATTTTGGACTCTAGCCTCATGAAATTTTTATTATTATAATTTTTCAGTTTTATTGATAAGTTGCGTATTTTTTGTTATGTATTATTTGCAGATTTAGCATATATGAGACAAGTCAAGCATGGATATAAAATATGCAAGTAGATTAACATCTTTTTAACAAATATTAATTACTATTTTGTTATGACAATTATTGTCGGACAAAAATTTTATTATTTTGTTGAGAATTATTGATAAATATGTATTTGAAATACTAATTGAATCTTTTAATATCTATTTTAATTAGAACTTTATTATTAGTTATTGTCTTTTTATAAATTTTTTTATTGTGCACAAATTTATTTATTAATTAAAATAATTACACATTTATGTACAAAAAGTTTTATTGTAAATTTATTGTTTTTTTTTTGTATTTTTTATTACAAAAGTAACATTTATTTTTGTCAAAAAGGCAACTCTTTTATTAGTTGCATATTTTGAATATTAGACAACACTTGTATAGGTTGCATATCCAAAAGAAAAAGCAACATTTGTATAGGTTGCATATCCAAAAGAAAAGGCAATACTTTAAAGTTTAAAGGGTTGTATATTCAAAACTAATAGGCAACACTTCAAAGGATTGCAAATTCCAATTTTTAAACAACACGTAAAAAGAGTTGCATTTTATTGCAAATAGGCAACACCTTTTAGTAGTGATCAAAATACGAGAGAAGAGACAACACTGCAAAAGTGTTGTCTCAAACACACCTTTAAAGTGTTGTTGTTTTTCAACTAAAGGCAACATTTGATAACTGTTGCTCTCAAAAGCAACGCTTTTGAAACAAAAAAGTGTTGCCTTGATCTAAGGCAACGGCTGCATATGCAACGCCGTCCAAAAGCGTTGTTTTAGGTCCAAAAGTGTTGCCACAGATCAAAAGCAACTTTTTGTCAGCTTTTAGGCAACACTTCTTAAATGTTGACTCAACCTGAAAATGTTGTAGTGGACTAATTAAATTTTTTGGCGGGTAGCAAATGAATTTAAATCTTTCGTAATTATACTGTTTGTGTTCAAATTGTTCAGTTTGTGAAAAGTACCAGAGATAAGTGAGTGAGAAGAAAAACTAGAGTTACTTGAAGAGATTGAGAGTAGAGGAAGCATAGCCTTGAATTAGCTTCTGCTTTTGAGTTTGTGAATTTTTGTTCCAAATTGAATGTTAGAATATAACTGATATATATACATAGTTGTGAGGAAAATATCTCTGACTATATCTAATTATTTCTAATGTGGAAAGTAGTTAGCAACTGTAACTGACTCATAACAACTCCAACTAACAAACTTAAACTAACTTCTACATTCTCCTTCATGACCTCACCTCTTTCTTCTGCTTTTTTATTTGGGATAAGTAATTAAGTTGAGGAAGTTGGTTCAGCTACTAGCTAGGCAATGAACCATGAGCTTATCTCATAGCTGCAGAAAAGAGGCTGAATGGAGAGCCTTTGTAAGTTTACCTACAATGCTTGTCACATAGTGTCTCACAAAGTGTAAGTCAATCTCATGATATTTGGTCTTGGGGTGCAGAATGAATGTGATTTGCAGTCAATAACACAACACTTAAATTCTCACAATAAACAGTATAGGTACAGATGATATAAGGTACTTCAACTCACTAAGCAACCCCTTTAATCTAAATCAATTATGCAACTATATTAACTTTAAGGCTCTGTATTCAGTTTTGTGCTTGACTTTGCTGTATGTGTTTTGTTTCTTAGAAGACCAAAACACTAAATTCTTACCAAAGAACATACAAAATTCTCCAATCGATTTCTTAGCATTAAGATCACTGGCTCAATCAAAGTCACAGTAGGCCGCTATCATATATAGAATTATAATTTTAGTAACTAAGTTTAACAAAATCTTGTTATACATATTAAGTGCCGTCTTCTTCTGCGTTTTTTTTATTTTCGGTATCTTTTAATAAAAGGGAGATTAAAACACAGAAACTAAATTAAGTTTTTATAATATATTTGGTGTAAAATATTTTGAATTAAATTATATTTGATTTAAGATAAATATAAAAATTAAAAACTAAATTTAAAATTTAAAAAGTTAAATAAAAATACATTTTAAAAAAAATTATTAAAATTTTAGTCTCTAGTTTCAAAAATTTGAGTTTTTCTGTTTTTTTCTGACCATCAATTATTATAATGAGTCCCAACTCCTTTGGTCTCAATTCCAATTTTTAAAGACATACGTTATCTACTTCTCTCTTCTTTTAATATGGATCTTATTTATTATTTGTTTGCTTGAATTTTTTATCTTATTGATATTTTTAAAAAAATGACATATATATTTAAATTTTATTCATTTAAATATTTAAAAAATAATTAAGATAATAAATTAAGACTCATAATCATTACTCATCTTGCTAGCTTAATATATTACTTCTCATCAAATTAATATTTAAAATAGAGATCAAATTAAAGTACTTAATTTTTTTATGTCTTAAAAAAATTAGATCTATTCATCTTCGTTAAATTTCATTAAAAAAAAAAAAAGACGGATCAGCTTTGCTTCTTTTTTTCGATATTAACATCACATATATAAGAGCAATATTAATTAAAACTTATTAAAATAAAGTCATGGTGCATGATTATTGTTCATGAAGTTAACAAAATGATTGTACCTACATAAGTTGTTAGAAGTTGTCCTTATCTAATGATTAAGAGTTTTATAATTGTATAAGCTCTCTTCATTTCATCTAATTATGAAAAAATTAATCTTAAGCAATAAGTAATTAAATTAGAGGATTTAAATAATTTAAATTGAATTTAGAGTATTATATATGATTCGTGTTTGTATATATAGCTATTTTAAAATTTCAAAGAATTTAAATGCGTAGAAATTAAAATGCTTGAATTAAATTTTCTTAGTTAAAAAGTTACTTCTTCAGTTATTTGTATGAAGAATATTTTTTTAAGAAAAAATATTTCGCCCCATTTAAATAAAATAGAGGGAAGAAAGAATTGAAATGTCCACTCTAATAATATTTTGAGTAATTAAAATTCCTCATTAAAGTTTTGTAAAATTTGACACGTTTTCTTGATATAAAGTAATTTAATTTATGAATTATGTTTTCTTCTTCAAATGATTCATCTAAACACACCGGATGAAATTATTGGATATTGGTTGACATTTTGGAAAGTTCAAAGCCCTCGATGAACGTCAACTTCTGATGGTTGAAATAGCTAAAACATACAGTAGTGAGTACTTTGTACATTGAAACAACACGTTATTAAGTGAAATAATCGAGCAGAAAATTTGAAGTTTAAACTATTCACTTGCCACCTTTGAAATTTCAACCAATAATTGACCTTTCTATGCACTTCGCCATGCTCATTATAATAATAGTAGTGCCACACAAGAGTATAGATTATATTGCATATTTTATAAGATTTCATATATGTACATACATCCCCTATGGCACAAGGCAAAGAGCAAATTTAAAGAGAAACAAATTAAAGCTAGTTTAATTTCGGTACCTTAGATTGTTTGGTTCATGTACTGGAATATTCTTTGTAAATTGTAGTCTCACGCTTATGATTATGGGTTATGGCTGCCATCAAATTAGCAAACATTTGATTTGGATTCAATGCTTAGAATAAGCTTATACCAATCCTCTACTTTATTGCTATAAACTTTGGGTCTGATTATAATTAGCACGATTCATTAAGGGGCAAATACAATATATTATAGTTTTCTTGGGTGCTCCTTTCTCTTCTTTAATTTTTCTTTTTAATATTTTTTCACATTTTTAATACACTAAAAATTAACTCCCATACAACTCTCTAATTCACTAAAATGAGTAAAATCAAATAAAGCATATTCAAGTATTAGGGGAGAAGACTTCAATTCAAATGTGGGTGATACATTCAGATTTTTTTTTTCCAGAAACTTGCATGCATAAATTTAGGCCCAATTTAGGTAAACAACTTAAATAAACTTTTTTGAAAAAAGAGCTTAACGTATAAGGATTTTTATTAATAGCAGCTTATAAATAAGTTATTTTGTGTTTGAATTTTTAGTTATAAAAGTACTTATTTTAAAGTTGTAGCGTTTGGATAAATAACTCAAGAACTTGTTATAACTAACTATAAAAATAATAACAAGCTATATAAAAATAAAATAACATGTGAAAAAAATAAAATTAAAACTACGATTTCATATCATACACAATGTTAAATACAAATTTAATAATAAAAATAGAGTGGTAAAATGATAAAAAAAATAATTGGAAGAAATATATGTAGGTGATTCAATGTAACATTATTTTAAAATAGTGTTGGAAGGTCAATACTTTCAGCAGATGAATCATTACGTGAAGATGGTGGTGGAGGGCGAATACTTCCAACAAATGGAACATTGCGTGAAAATGACGGTGGAAGGTCAGTGCTTCTAACAGATGAAACCTTGCGTAAAAATGGTAGTGGGGGACAGTATTTCCAACAAAAATAAGAAGCATCTTCACAGAGCCAAAAATGAAATAGAGTTTTTTTGTTTTAAAGTCAATTTTTTTAGAAAAATGATAGAATGACTTATCAAGAAGGAAAAGTCATATATTTCTACTTTTTTAAAAAGTTGTGAATTAACTTTTCGAAAAGTTAAAAGCTTTTTTCTAAATAGTGCCAAACACGCGTATTGTGACTTTTTCGTAATTCAAAAGTAAAAAAAAAAGCAACTTCTGCTGTTTCTCAAATGGGCTCTTAAAGGGGCTTGTATGGCTTCTTTCTTAATTATTAGAATGTGCAAGCATAGAGTCTGCATGATTTTCTCTTTTATTTGTGCATCTTTCTCTTCTTTCATGTGTGAGGGTGGAGAGTTCTCTAGTTCATTGGAATATAAATTTCTTTGCTTGATTTCCTCAAATTTTTTCATAAGATCTTGCATTGCTTTAATTCTCTTAGAAAAGAAATTGCTTGTTCCTTTGACATTTTTTTGTAGCTTTTGAGGATATAAAATCCTAGTTTATTCCTCCACTACTTTCTTTTTTACTAAAATTTCACTTGGTACAGGAATCTCTTGGTTTGCTCTTGCACTTCTAACTCCTTCTTTGTAGCTTCAGTTTGATTTTCATTCTTTTTGCTCAGCACTTTTTCACTCTTCAAGTTGATAGTTTTGCATTCTTCTCTTGATTTAGAATTGTGTCACTAAGGAATGTATCGGTAGTCCTATCAACAATTTGTTTGGCTAATTGACTCATTTAAACTTCCAAGTTTTTGATAGAAGCCTTGGTTTTCCGCATGAAGTTATTTGTGTTTTTGGAGATTTTTGCTAAGGCTATTTCAAAGGCTAGCTCCAGAGAAGATGGTTCTTGATAAGAATAAAGAGAAGATTATTCTTGATATGAATAGAGAATTGATGATTCTTAGTATGAATAAAGAGATGATAATTCTTGATAGATGGAATATAGAATACTAAAGTTTTCTTAGTCTTGACTTTTTCAACCGAAATTTGGATAGTTTCTCTAGTCACAGTACTATGAATCATTCTTTGAGTTTGAGTAGTAACTTATGTGATCTCTCTCCATTATTTTTCTTACCACAAAATACAAAATTGAATCAAACGCAGTACCATATGGTAAAAAGAGAAGAAAAGAAGAATAGAAATAAATATTTTTTATTTATTTATTTATTTTTATTTTTAGTTTTTTATCTTTTATTTTTTATTTTTTATTTTTGAAATAAAAGAAAAACAGAAAAAAGAAACAAATATCTAATCTAGGTAATTAATAAGTGGTAGTTTGTTAATCATAATTAATCCCTGGCAACAACATCAAAAACTTGATGCGAAATTTATAAATCACAAACTATCGACAAGTGTACCAAATTATATCAAGTAATACCACAAGAGTAGGTTATCGTTCTCATGAGAATTATCGGATTAAGCAAACAATGTCAATTGATTGTTCTAGTTAGACAATAAAAAATAAGAGTTTTAATAGTAAATAACATGAAAGTAGAAAATTAAACAAAAACACATTAAAATTCGGTAAGAAATATGATAAAAATAATTAAGGTATAAAAAATATTTAAATTTTAGAATTAACAATTATTGTCATCTACTTTGATTATGGAAGGTTTTAATTCATGACAAACCCTAAGTAATTGAATTCCAATTCCTTGGCAATTCAATTTCTTCTAATCTAATCAATCGTCAATTCCTTGATCAATTAATTATGCTAAAAGGTTGAGTACGAACTCTGGTTTAAAGACCACATAATTCTTAAGAATTCAAAAATAATTAGATTATATGTCATATATCACATTAAATCCAGATAATTAAAGAATTATGAGAAAAAGATTTCAAGCGTAATTCTAATGATTTAACTTTTCCAATATTCAAAGGAATTCAATTTAGATTAACGTTATTTTTTAATATACTCTAATTCTTAAGATGAAAAATGAAACCAATTCTTGAATAAAAATCAATGCATTAATCAAAATAAAAGAATAATAATACTAATCCATCAAAATAAATAGAACTTCTAATCTTAACAATGAAAGTTTAGTTTTCCATAGTACAAAAAATTGAAATCCTAATCTAATGTGTAAAATCTAAAACTAAAAAGAATGAAAGACGGAAGAGAAAGTTTCTTCCGAAAGCGGTCGAAACGACGCTTTAAAATCAACAATTTATGGGCTTGGGTTGAAAAGTGGAGCTAAATGTCACTTTTGATGCAATTCTTTTCCATAGCGCCAAGTCTCCTAAGAAGAATTACAATGTTAGACGTGGTTTGGCACTGGACGCCAATATCACAGAATTTAGCACCGTTATGCCAGAGAGCAAGCATGAATTATTATATATTGTTGAAAAGTTCTAAAAGTTGGTTTTCTAATGCTATTAGAACCACATTATTTGGATCTCTACATTTTAAGTTATGCTCGTTGGAGTATGAGAAAGCCAGAGTTGACAACATCCACAAATTTTCTTTACACTTGTCTTCAATTCTTGGTTCATTCATGTGCTTTTTCTTCTCTTTTTCTAACATTTTCCTACAAAAATAATGAAACCAAAAAAATTAAAATACTAATAAAATAATCTTAAAAATTATATAATTATCAAACAAAAGTTATAAATTTTCTATAAAAAATACTAATA
>NC_029777.3:97423357-97428726 GCF_000817695.3 Arachis duranensis | reverse complement strand
TTTGTTGACTTATTTATTAAGTATATCTTTATTGATTATCTAACAAAATTGTTTTAATTTCCATATCCTTTTCCCACGTTCAATATTAAAAACTGATTAACAACTATAGTTTTGATGTGTCGTATTAACCACCACATCTTACCTAATTCATCATCAAATTCATCAATTTTCCCAATTGAATATATCCACCGGTGGAATTTCCTGAAAATTGGGCACTTATGGGAAAGGCATCTTCTACTCAAAGATTAAAATGATGAGTTGACTGCAACGACAAAGCAGGCCAGCCTCTTTGGGTCCATGCTTCCATGGAATCCCATCAAACTCTTTTATTCTTTTTATGGAGGTTGCAACTCACTTGGACTGGTAGTAAATTACAAAATAACAGGAGATTTTTGGTACCAAACATTATAATTTGTCAACGCCAAGATTCTATCATATTTTGGTCCTTTAATTTTCTTTAACTTTCTTTTTATTTAAATGGAAACTCCTTTTTCTTTAATTAGGTGTGGTTGAATTGGGACTCATTATACATAGACTTGATATTTGATGGAAAATATGAACACATATACTTTTCTTTTTCTTTTTCCTTTTACTAATAATTTTTTCTTTTACTATTTTTTCCTAATATTTAAGTTATAATATGTATTTAGTGTTCCTATATTTTATGAATGATAAATTTTAGGTGGCTAACACTTTTTTTAATTTTTATTTTATATTTAAAACAATGCTAATTAACTTTATTTTTACACTAATTTAAAATATTAATATCCTAATATTTTCTCAAAAATAATATGTTATTTTTTTATTAAGTTAATATACATAGATATAACAAATTGAAATAAAGGTCGGTGACGTGTATAATATATTGATATCACAAAATTAATTATCTTCATTAATACAGTTTACCAAAACAATGATGTCAAACAATCATAACTCTTTGTATTTGTCTCAATAAAGGTGGTGATGAATGGTGACCACCACTTTATAATAATAATTAATAAGTAACAACCCTCCCACGCTTTCAAGTTTCATAGCTTTCAACTCAAAGTGCTTTTCCCAGCAATCATTTGTATCCCCTCTCAAAAGACACCCTAGTCTTTTTTAAATGTGTGAATGAACTGGCAGCATCTTTGCTTCAATCTTGAGCACCTTTTATAAGTTCTCTCACTTCAATTCTTTGATTTGCAATTGCTACAAGCTAGCTAGTTCTCTCATCATCATCATCATCATCAAGTGATATATATCTTTAG
This sequence comes from Arachis duranensis, assembly GCF_000817695.3. Lineage (NCBI taxonomy): Eukaryota > Viridiplantae > Streptophyta > Magnoliopsida > Fabales > Fabaceae > Arachis > Arachis duranensis. Next base: position 97,427,476 of record NC_029777.3, on the reverse strand, counting down.
GTCTTGACTATTATTTCTCTTGGCAAAAATTAAATAATAATGGGAAGACAACCTTGTTGTGAAAAGGTTGGTTTAAAGAGAGGTCCATGGACTATTGAAGAAGATCACAAGCTCATGAACTTTATCCTCAACAATGGCATCCTTTGCTGGAGAATGGTTCCCAAGCTTGCAGGTACACACTAAAGTTATCCATTTTAAATTTGCATTGAAATTATTAAAGGGTATCTAATAAGAATTTAATTTTAATGTACACGTACATTCAATTATTTATCGCCAATTCGTCATGTGAAAATAATAATTTTTTATTTTTTATTTTTATTTTAGCTATGTTCTTTCTAAAAAATGAATGTGATTAATTGTCTGATGTGTAAAATTTTTACATAATCTGTGCATTAAATTAAACACATCTAAATAAATTAACTTGATGCATGTTATTATTTCATGGTGGTGAAGGTTTGCTAAGATGTGGAAAGAGCTGTAGATTGAGGTGGATTAATTATTTGAGGCCTGACCTTAAGAGAGGTGGCTTCACAGAAATGGAAGAGGATCAAATTATACAACTACATTCACGTCTTGGTAACAGGTACATACGGCGTTATCCGTTTCCGAATGATATTATATATATGTTTTCAAAAAAAAAAAGAATGAATTTGGAATAAAGAATGTTAATTATGTAAATGGATTATAAAGAAGCCTCTGCTATGCTAATTAATAGGTATAATCCTAATTAATAAATGAGTGCTGAGTGAAAATTATAAAATTAGTGTCTATTTGACACCAATAAAATTGAAAAGCATAAATAATATAAATAAAAAATAGGTAAATTCTAGTCTACCATTCTTATAATAACATGTAATTTACCCTCTGTGACATGTCATCTTTTAATTAGTTGCTATGTTAACTATGGTTAAATTATTAGTAATTAAATTATAGCCCAAAGTGGGTGATTATGTAATTAAATACCTCCAAATTTAATTTCAATGCCATCCAGAAATCCCATATCATCATCACCATCACTATCATTATCATCATCATCATCATTATTTTCATCTTCTTTTTCGTCTTTCCCTTCTACACTATCATCATAAAAAGCCATCATAATCGATTTCACGTTCTTAAATTTTAAGATTTTCTGAATTTCGCAAACGTAAACTTAGTCTCACCTGGGTTAGGTTCACAAAACAAAAGCAGTTTTTATAACTAAACACAGAACACAAAACACAGAACACGACCTTACTTGAACAGGATCTGTTCTATAGGCTCGTACATCTGTATCCTTGAGTTTTAAGAAGACAGGAACCAAAGTCTGGCGGATGAACTACGACCGTGAGGTCAGAGTGTGATTAATTGTTCAAAAGCGCATGCCATCTGAACGGTGGAGGATCGTTCGCGCTACAACCTTGTGGTCGAGATGGTCTCACGGTGTTCTGATAGACTCAAATCTTTTTTCTCTAGCCATTTAGTTAGTTATTTTCTCTAAATACTTATTTCCTGGTTCATCAAAATATGGAACACCCAATGAGTTGATTTTTTCTTTCAATTTCAGAGAGAAATGGGATCGGGGTAAATTAAATTTCTATACAATAATAAAAATATAACTTTATTTTTTAATGTTTATAGAAATTATATATTTATCCCTCTTATAAAAATATTTAATTACAAAATTACCCTACTTTAGTTAACATATTAACTCTTATTGAGTTAAATTAACTCAAACTAAAACTAAGCATCCAATTAAAGCATGTCACGTTACGAGGGATAATTTACATGTTGAAATAGAGGGGGTTGGGTAGAACTCACCTAAAAAATATTATGTGTACAGAAAAAATTATATTTGTATATATTATAAATACATGCGTAATTTAATTTATTTTTAATTTATATTTTATAAAATTTAATTTAAATGTATTGTTAGAATAAAATAATTTTATGTGTATATTTAATTATATAATGTCATGTTAATAAAGATAATTATCTTTTTATTGATTGCGTGGTTATAGAAAATGTAATTAGATGATTTTGTAAAATATTTTATATTAGAATAAATATTCTATACAAATAACTTATTTTTACTATACATGTTGGAAACAAATTTATGTATTGAAATAAAATCTATACAAAAATTCAATAAATTATGGATGTTTAGGGTTCAAAATATATTTGCCTTAACAATTATTATTGGATAATATAATTACTAATATATCAGAACAATATATCAGGTGGTCTAAAATTGCTTCCCATTTTCCTGGGAGGACAGACAACGAGATCAAGAACCATTGGAACACAAGAATCAAGAAGAGGCTGAAGCTCCTTGGATTAGACCCTGTGACACACAAGCAAATTGAACAGAAAGAACAAACCGATGATGATGAGGACAAAAATAACAACACCAACTTACAGACAACTATTTCACAAAAGCCTCAAGAAAATGCAGAAGAAGAAATTAAATCCATGGAGGAGGAGACGAAAAGAGAAGAAAAGAAGGTGAATTGCTGGGATGATGATAATCCTGAGATTTTGAACGATTTTGACATGATGTGTTCAAAATTCGACTTGGAATCATGGATGGTGAAACAAGAGATCAATAATAATAATACCAGCACTACTACTACTAGTTCACACTGCAGTTCTTCTTCTCTTTCTATTGATGATAATAACTATTCTAGTCACTTTTCTAAGGGTGAATCCAAGAATGACCATGATGATCAGGATAATCTGTTACAGCAATGGATTGAAAGTATGGATTCAATTCTCTCATGGGATGGCTTCAATGCCATTGATCAAGATTTGTTTCTTCAATAGCCTTTACTTTTTTATTCGGTCTCAAAAAGAGGGTTACGAAAGATTCATGTATGTAAAGAATATTGCCAACTTTCTATCCTTGCATTTTCTTGCTTTTTCTGCATTGATTTGTTCCTTTTGTTAATGGGATCATGCTTTCAGATTAAATGCAAATTGCATTTTCGTAAATACATCTTTTTTCTAATGATAAAAAAATTACAAGACAATACAAATTAGTTCAAAAATTCTGTTTAAGATTACCTTATTTTATATTTATATTAATTATTTCTATAATAAATAAATAGAATTTAAAAAATACATATCTTAAAATTAGATAATATTAATAGTAAAAAAAATGTAATTATAAATATTATATATATAAAATTATATATTTTTTATTATTATTTTTTCTTGTACTTTTATACCGGATTTTACCAGGTAGATAATGACTTTTGTGCAAACAATATAAACAATAGACTCTAAAATTGGTCTCATAAAATAAAAACACACTATACCCTCAAATTACTCAGTTAAATCTTAATATTAAAATAACCATTTATACATCTAATAAATTAAACATCCAATACATTTATTATTCACATTGTTTAATATTTTTATTGTCTATACTTTTTCTTACCGAAATCATGTTTGTTATAACAAAGGGGTGGTCACACTACCTGTCATTAATGCTATCATTATTGAGCGTCTCACTTGTATATACAATTATAATTGTTGTGTGAAAAAAAAAAAAAATTGATGACATAGAAATAAAATGTGCAAAAGTATTATCTTTCAAAGAGCTAATTATTACTAATGAAACTCGAGCTGTTTCTTTCTGCTGTCCGCTATACAAATTAAGCATATTTTAATTCGTTAGGCCCTCCTTTAAGTAATAACTGATTAAACATGTGTGACAAATTAATGAACAGTGCAACTTTATAATATTGATTCATTCATGCGGAAGCTTGGTCTAGATAGAAATCATTTCTTTAATCGACATTTGGATTTTGATGATTGGGGAAGAGTCGTTCCAAGCACTAGCAATTATTGATGCTAAATCCCAAGTTCCTAACACTTTTCAGATACATGAACCTGTGATGTGATCAACTAAATTAAGAGAAGTAAACAAGGAACATGAGATCCACAACGAAATATAGTGCTTCCCATGAAGGCGATACTAGCTAGTGAGATGCATGAATATATGAAAAATGCTTCTTATTTTCTAGTAATTTTTTATAGAGCATATTTTTCGGTCATATGCATATATAATATTTAATTAAGAACAAATGATATCGATACTCATAATATTTTATTAAAAAAATATACTTTATCGATTTA
>NC_029777.3:97387321-97423221 GCF_000817695.3 Arachis duranensis | reverse complement strand
TTTGAATTCTACATGAAATTGTTAGAGATAATCTTTAATATAAGTTTCTAACACAGTGATTAATATATATACATATATAAGTTTTAAAAATGCTAAACTTGTAATCTTCTCTACCGAACTTATTCATGATGTAATTAACGAGCAATGCTAGGAGGCCAGCAACATTTATGATTGGTAACCATTAACTAGTCATCAATGATGATTTGATGGTGTGAAATTGGTGTGAGATTTCATCCAATGACTCACATTTCTCTGCTGGTTACATGCTAACCAAAATGCAATAAAATTACTGCCCCCTAGACTTTTCCGTAATTAACAACAACAACAACCAATAATAAAATTTGGAAATTGAGCCACACCAATGTTGGTTTTTTTATTTAAATAAAAAATTTCTTATTTTTTATTTTGGTTTTTTATTTTGGTAAAAAATAACAGAATTATATTTGAAAACACAACAAAAAAAAATTAAATATTAAACATATATTCTAAAAAAAGACTTTAGAAATAAGATTTTGATACAAATATTGCAATCATTATTAGAAAAATATGCTCTTTCAATTCTTAAAATTTGGTAATTTGATGTCAAATAAATTTAAAAAAATTATTGTGAATGATCACATTTTAAAAAAAAAATAAAAAGAAAATTTCAGAAATTAAATTTTGTTCTAATTTTTTTGGTACAATTTTTAAATATTTATTTAAATATTGTCACAAAAATTTATATTAAAAAATTATTTATTTTATCGATGACATCTTTTAAATATATTTTTGTCCGCGGCCAAAGTTTTTGATTTTTTAATTGGTAGTTGACCCGGCCTTCTTTAAATTTATTTTCGAACAAGACTTAATAAAGCCCAAACCAAAGTTGGAGACATACACAGTAACGGAGCACATCAAGTCCAAAAAAAAAAATTAAATTAACAAAATTTAATAAAAGTTATTCTAAAAGATTAAAATGCCGACAAATAAAAAAAAATTAAATCGACAAAAGTTGATAAAAATAAGTAAGCTAAATTCATGTTGTTTGGACCTTTTAAAATTATTTTTATCAGCACTTGAATATTTTATGCTCAAAATACATAAGATTTTGTTGTATATACCCCCTTGATCTAATCGTGGTGAAAAAAAGAGTCATATATTCGAAACCTCATTCCTCGCTCAATACGGATATCTCTAATCTGTCATCAAAATTTGTTTCTTTGCTGTGACATTATTGTTATAAATTTTCTTTACTCATTGTACAAGGATCGATCACTTCATGTCATTTCTCAACCGACAAGATTAGTGAAAGGAAACAAATTGGTTGTTGCAGAATAGACATTAGGCTGATCAATCAATAAACTCTAGATCTTATTTTTTATGTGCTATTAAATAAGATATTAATCTAGTTTATATAAGTAAGACATGCATTTATTTTTTATACATGAAATGTTAATCGATAAAATGATTCCTACTTCATACAAAATTTTCTATCTTTTATACTACTATGCAGATTAAAACAATTAGTAACAACTAAATGACACAATTTTTTGCAAAATCACATAATCCCTTTACTAGTATTTTGTATTTCTCATGTCAAGACCGTATGCAAATTTTAGTGTTGGAAAAATATTGATATTGATATAGATGAGTAGTCACACAAGTACAGAAAAAATAAAGAATAAAGATATAATTTTTTTTGTAAAATTTATTCACTACAAGAAAACACTTCTATTGCTACCCTTTTAAAGTATGGTAAAAAGTTGAAAAAACGTGGCAATAGTTTTTTGCTACGCTTTTTGAGCTACCGTCACGTTTGTGAAAGGGTCATATCTGCAAGCGTGGCGGTTGCTCTATCACCATGCTTTTTTTCACGCTTTTTACATATTATCACGCTTAAAAGCGTGGCCGTATGTGGGGATATAGCCACGCTTTTAAAATGTGGCATAGAGATAGATAATGTCATGCTTTAAAAGCATGGCAATGGAAAAAAATATGGCCATCCTTTAAAAGCGTGCCATTAGAGGGAGATATGGCCACGCTTGAAAAGCGTGGCAATATAGATATATATGGCCACGCTTTAGTTGCGTGCCAATAGAGAGAGATATGACCACGCTTTAAAGTGTGGCTATTGATAACTACAGTATAATATAGCCACTCTCTTAAAGCGTAGCTATAAGTTTGGTCAGTAACCTATTATTATTCTTTTAATCTTCGTAATAAAACTTTGCAAAAATTCATAGATAATTTTATAATTTAGTCGATGACCAGTAATTTTAAATCAACTAATCCAACCTTCGTAAAGTTGTCACCACAAAAAGTGTGTGTGATCACATAATATATGCTCTAATAAAATACCAAAAATCAAAGTCATAATAATTACCCATAAATTTTTAATACATGAATTAGAATTCCAACAATTATTACATTATCTACTTCTTGTATATATACTTCATTACAAAATATAAAACTTCATGATTACTAATCATCTATTATAAGCGAAATTATTTTACCACGGCCCTGTATAATATTAAATATTGTTGTGTTAGTGCATCATATATTTTACCAAAAAATGAGAGGACATATATCAATGGAAACTATATGTATATATAAGTCATGCATTACTCCAATTAAAACCTGTAATGTTTTATATTGGAGCCACATTCTCCAGTTTACTTCCATTCGTAACAAACCTAGCTTTGTTTCTATTTTCCTTTAAATATATAGATATATGGAATTTAAACACGCTTTCTTTAATAAAATAATGTTCACCACAAAGGTAATCAAAGTGTACTTTTTTTAATAAATTGAGACAAGTGATTGATGCAAATGTTACCAACCAAGTAGAAATCACTTTAGAATTTATATTGTATAAATTTAATACAAATACAAACAACTCACAATTGTGGTGTGTTTTAGCATCATTTTCTTTTTCCTTTTTACTTGTGCGAGTTGCTATAAAAACTTTAGCCCTTGATGGTTCTTTACTGTTCTCTTTAGAATCACGCTAGAGTACATAGAAAAAAGTTTACATGAAACATACTAACTAGACAACTACACCATGAATATAAAGGAGAAATCACAAAAAATAAGTTATATTACCAGCTACTTACGCACTATTCCAAAATTTGTGGATTCCATTTGGTGAGGACATATTTGCTTTGATCTATTTTCAGTATTCTTAGCAGAGATAGCCTAAATATAAACATGAAGAAGAGATATTATTATTCTTACAAGACATGTTTTCTTGTTCTTAGAAAAGTGAGTCGTTTAGGATTCTAACAAAAAAACACTACATGAAAACTTATCAAGATGTTTCAGAATCAAGGTCATCCATGTACTCATTTGTTTTTCTCATCTTTCTCACAATGTTATTTGGCAAACATGTTTGGAGCCATATCTATAATGGTTGTTTGTCGATCATTCTTCACTAATCAATTTCACCATTATCATTTGGAAGACTTGGAATCACTTTAGGTTCACATGGCTCCCTTGCACATATTATGGGAGAATCAGACTCAAGGTCATCATTTATTCTAGATAAATCTCTTGAAATTATTTTCATAACATAGTGTTTGTCACTCACATATAGGTCTTGCACATAAAAGTATTGGTTTATCTGAGATGTTAGCACAAATGGTTCTTCTTGGTAGCATTTTTTATTGAAATACACATATGAAAGACTAAAGTTGTCTTTTGCAACTATATACCACTCACACTTAAACATGACTATCTTAAATTGGCCATAATAATCTAACTCAAACATATATATTATTCTACCATAATAGGCTACTTTTGCTTCAATTGGGTTCTTATCTTTCACACTAGCAAATCTAAGAGTCAATGAGTCTAATCTTACACCACGATTTTGGGTTTTGCATCTCGCATCACGGTGCCTTGTATGGAACATATACCCATTAATAAACCTGAAAATCTTTTTGCAACTCTATTTGAAATCCTAGCCAACCCTTTTGTCCAACTAGGCACATCTTTTTTCATGGCACGAATTTTAAACCATTATGAGAATTATTGACTGCAGTCTTTGGCTTTCTCACACTTTGTTCTTTGTAGATTGTTATCATTAACTGCCTCCTCATGCTCTCTGAAAAGATCAAATATTCATAGTCTTATTTGTTAGTAAGGTAAAATATTATTATTGAGATCTAACAAATAATAATGAATCAAATAAAATACCTCATGTAGACTTCGATCTTATCATAATTGTTTACACTACAAAAATAATCACTTTTAGCGGCCATTTATTTTGCGTTTAGAGGCAATAAAAATAGCCGCTAATACATTTACCGGCAATTAGACATTAGCCGTTTTATGCTTTGCCGCTAAAAGGTTTTAGCAGCAATTATAACATTTGCCGGTAAAGACTTTTTTAATGGCCACAAAAAGTATATAACTTTTAGCAGCTATTTTTTTGGCAATTTATATGGCCACAAAAAGTATTCTAAGATTACAATGTTATTCAATTTTTAGTGGCCATTACTATTGCCGCCAAAACCCATTTTACCGGCAATTTATTTGGCCACTAAAAATAATTTTAAAATTGTAATGTTATTCATTTTTAGTTGTCATTACTATTGCCACTAAAATATTAAAACTTTAATTATGTTCACTCTTTTATAAATGACAACCTATCATTTTTTTTTAAATTTCAAATTATTTTTACCAACAATTATTATTATTGTACGTAATATAAATATACTAAAATTAATTAATACAAAATGAAATATTTCATTAAATTCAAAATATTTATACACAAATTTCTCCTAAAAAGTAATAAAGCATAATACAAATTTAAACAACACAAATATTACAAAAAAAGAATTTAAAAGTAAATCTACATTATATATTTAGAAAACAAAGTGGACTTTGTCCCAACATGTTTAGACCAAAATTCCAAAGTGTGTACTCCATTTGCCTGACCAAGTCTTTTATTGGTGTAGTGCCAAAGTCAAGATCCTGGTTCAATAGAATAGCTGCCTCTGCTACAATAATAACCATATATCATTAACACAAGTATGTAAAATCATCAAGGGATCACTAGTCAGAACATTAAGACATGCTAAACCAAGTATCTGATAACAAAACAAAATTAGTGAGATTTTAGAACATTATGACATGCTGAAACACTAGTCAGTGATATCAGTTAAACCTATCAACAGTTCAGTGCAGTTAGAAATCACACCAGAACTATCTCCCAAGAAAAATGACCAGCATTTTGAGCAGCTATTCCTCTCTCAAAGCTTTGAATGACATACGAGTCCTAACAGATATACATAGAAAAAAAGAATAGCAAGATGAATACTTGATTCAACTAAGGTTTTCAATGAGTTGAAATAATATATTCCAAGGGATAGAGTAATGTTATTTGGCAAGGTAAAAAAGTGCTTACATGAGCTCAAGGACAAGTGCAGATGCTCCGCTTCCGCCATTGTAGATGCCAGCAATGCCATATCTCCCATTCTTCTATCTTAATACCTAAAACAGTCGAACCCAAGTTGGTTCATAAACATGCGAAAGTATGTAAGGGTGAAGGAATAAGATGCTTAGAGTAACCAAGATTGCAATTTACCCCTATTAATGTAACTAGGATTCGAGCCCCGCTGCAACCCAGTAGATGGCCTAATGATACAGCTCCACCATGTACATTAAGTTTGTCCTGCATTTAATAAGAAATGCATGAATTATATACAATATTTAGTCATGTAATGGGGCAGAATGAAGGAATCAAATTGGAGAAGTAGCCATGCTAGCCAAAAGAAAATGTCAGATTAATGTGCAAAGAACTAGTTTAGTCACATGAACACTCACAGGACTAAGACGAAGAAGCTTCTGATTTGCAAGAGACACAACCTGTATAGAAGAAATTAGAAGAACAAAAGATAAAGGAAATAAGAATGAATGAGTAAAGGGTGCTGTATTCCTTACAGAAAAAGCTTCATTTATTTCATAATAATCAATTTGAGAAGCCTCTAGACCAGCATTTGATATAGCTTTTGGTATTGCAAGGGCAGGAGCAGTTGTAAATAATTCAGGTTCCTGTAAGAATCATTTTGATTCAGCTCTACATGATCATATTTATCAAGATAAAAATAGTTTAATTTATTATTTTAATATGATGTATTGTAATTGTTTGACAAGTATCCTAATGCATTATGAGAAAATTATAATAGTAACTGAAAACTTAATTTTAGGGTATTGCACTAGTGCCTTTGTTGTTTATTTGTCTTCTTCTTCCAATCAACTCTCTAGACAAGTTTTCATCATCTTGTCGTATATAGGTGGCTACTTAACGCTCAATAACCCGAATCAACTAAACTTGAGAAAATTGAATGAGAATTCTAAATTTTCTACTATTATAAAAACCACATGAAAGTTATATTAATGCTAAATTGTTCTGTCAAAAGACTATGGATGAAATGCCACTTTTGTTTTAGCCAGGGATGCAACCTACAGCAATCGACATCATCCTCTCTTACAGAATCCACAACAATCAACTTCTCTCTATTTGATAAAAAAAATATAGTTGTTCTACGTGATTCGCATCACATTCTATATCAATATTTCATATTGCAAAAACCCAGTAACTGAAATGAAGACCAGAATTCAATAAAAGGGAATATAAATCTAGAATGTTTGTGGGAGCAGGACATAAAAAGTTAAGCATAGGAAATAGAGTTACCTGAACCATTTCAGGGGGGCCCTCGTCCTTTGCAATCACCCACTTTGTAAGATATATAGACACAAGAAAGCTGAGAATACAAATAGAGATGACAAAGACAATGATGGGAGATGTACTAGCTCCCATGTAAAAGATAGCCCCAAATCTGAGGAGCAAAAGAATGAATAAAACACAGACATTTATTCCCAAGAGAATACGAAATATCTGCAGAAAGATGGGAGTGAGAAAATGGTTGAAATTAGATGATGAAGGAAGCAGTGGTAGTGGAGTTAATTTACCAGTGGGGTGTAAGGTTTGGTGCGCATGTTGGGGAAAGTTCTTGGCCTGTCGTGGTATGGCCCCAAAGAACCAGCCTCCTTGTCATCATCGATCATCATGCCGTGGCTGGAATTGACCCTACGCGGCGCGCGATAAGGGTTGTACTCACCACCAGATTGGGGCAAGTCACCCCCTGACCCCAGTCGCTGAATTTTGAATTCCCTTTTTTAATCCCACACTCACTCTCCACAAACTCTTACTCAGCATGCAATGCAATGCACTTGCTTTTTGGATTCCTCCCTTGTTCGCTTCATTATTTCATAAAATAAAAAAAGTAAATAATAAACGCTAAATGGATATATCGTGAACCATTTGATTGCCATTCTAATTACAAGAAATTAGATAGAATATACAGAAGTAGATCTGAAGGGATCGGCAACACGATCTATGCCTAAGGGAGTGAGTGAAACCATTAATCGTAACTGAAATAGAAATTGGAAAAGATCTAATACTTATGGGTGTCAAGAGTGGTGAATCCTAATTAACCTTCAGCTTCCTTCCTTCCTTCCTTCCATTATATTCAGAGTCCTCCAGAATGGGAACCACGCCATCTCTCAACCAATTAAGAATGTGATGGAAGTGTTTACCATCCCTGTCAACAAAGACATATCCCTGCAACCAGTCATTGCAATTTTCACCAAATCAATAAACAAAGCCAAACGTGCATAATTGAGGAAACCATATACAAGTATACACAAAGAAACAAAGAAAGACATAATTTGACATTGCCTTATTAGAATCTAGGAAGAGAGTATGGCGACCACTGAACATAGCAGCCAGCATTGAATCAGGCTCCCGCTGAGTCAACGTATCAGTGGTGGTGCAGAATTTCTTGCCCCCTGCGAAAAATTTTCACGAACAAGAACCAAAATACATAATTATGACAGATATTCATCTTTCTTCAACCAAGAATTGAACGGTCCAAACTCCAAAATAATAAATTCGCAATTACATAAAATCCCTAATTCTAGAGAATTAGGGAAGAAAAGATTGGAATGAATGAGAGAGATAAGAAATATATCGATGTGAGGCCAACGACAGAAGGCGAATGGGATTCGGAGTCCTTCATTATAAGCAGAGAAAGAAAGAGAAGGAAGAGTATCGCAGTCGCAGGACTCACACCAAAACTACGAGCTCAAGCTTCCATGGCATAACACTGACACTATTTTTTGGTTTTCCAATTTGGATCAAAGGAATCAGGAATTTACAACGCAGATCTAAGGTGGAGAAATAGAGATGCAGTTTGAATGAGTGTAGGACGATGGACGGCGGCTGTCAGCGGTAGCAAGGCCTATGGCGGTGATGGTCGATGATGGAGGGAAGTGAGTTACATTAAGGTAGTGACGGAGGGAAGTGAGTCTTCTGAAAAACCAAACCCCAACACAGGAAGTTTTTTTTCTTTTTCAATCAATTTAGTTTAGGAAAATAGGAATACGTTTACCGGCAATAATCACAATGGCCGTTATTAATTTGAAAAAATAAATATAAAAGTAAAAGAAGTAATAATTTAGTGGCAATAATAATAATTGTCATTATAACATATATTAATAATGGCAAATGTGTAATGGCTACAAAAATATAAGTTAAATAAAGGAAATAGTAGCCATTGTATTATTGCCGCTAAAAGTTTGTCGCTAAAAATGAATTTTGTTGTAGTGTTAGGATGTATGCATGACCTTGTATTTCTGATTTTTCATCTAAAATAAATAAATCTCCCATTTTTCCACCAAGAGGACATCCTTTACTTGGAAACAAACTTGGAGCTTGCAGCTCATATAAAACACACTCATCATTGTTTCGAGAAATTCTATTGAATCTTGTCTGAACATCTTCATGCAAATATTGTGAGCAAAAGTTTATACACTCATTCGCCAAATATCCTTCGGCAATGGATCCTTCGCCAAATATTGGACGACTTCTATTACGAACATACGATTTTAGTGTGCATATATACCGTTCAACATGGTACATCCAACGATATTGAACTAGACCACCTAACCTCATTTCATTTGCCAAATGAATAGGCAAGTGCACCATTGTGTCAAAAAAGCGTGGATGGAAAATCCTTTCCAATTGGCATAATGTCTCAGCAATTTACGTTAGCTACCTCATCTAGGCTAATTATTTTATGATATATCTGGTAAAAAAATGAACATAATCAAACTAGAGCGATGGCAATATGGTCAGGAAGTATGCTATTGATTGGTACTTGCAACAAGTAATATAACATGAAATGAGCATCATGGGTCTTGTAACCAGAAATCTTCTTTTTTGTTTCATGCACACATCGAGCAATATTGGAAGCACTACTGTCAGGTAATTTTTCTGCTTTCAACACACTACAAAAGATTATTTTCTCTGTTGGAGTCATTGAGAAGCATACCTATGCTAACTTAGTTTTTTTTACCATCCTTCGTATCTTTTGGTTGAAGATTTTTTCTGATACCCATATCTTTAAGGTCAAAACGAGCAACTACATGATCATTTGTCTTTTCGTGAATATCCAAATTAAAAGAATTCCAATTATGCTATCAAATATATTCTTCTCTATGTGCATGCCATTAAGGTTGTGTCTAAACATGTTGTACTTCCAATATGGTAAATAAAAAAAATTGACCGCTTTTTTTTCAATTTGATATGCCATTCTTTGATCTCCTTTGTTTCTTCCCAAAAGAATTATCTACCTCTTGCAATATATCAAATACAGTTGAACCCTCTAACAACTGCGGTGGAGACTTGAGTTCAATTTTTTTATTGAAAGATCTTTTGGTATGGCTCCATGGATGATTCATGGGTAAAAACCTTCGGTGATTCATATAAACAATCTTGTGACCATATTTCAGATAGATAAAAGAAATCTCATCATTACAACATGGACAAGCCAATTTTTCCTTTGTACTCCACCCAGATAACATAGCATACGCAAGGATATCATTAATTGTCTACAAAAGATATGCTCTCATGTTGAATGTTTTGTTTTCTTTGGAATCATATGTTTCGACACCTGATTCTTATAATTCTTTTAATTCCTCAATCAACGGTTGAAAAAAGACATCAATGTCATTTTTCGGTGATTGTAGTCCAGGAATGAGTAAAGATAGCAAAAAATAATCAGGCTTCATGCTCATCCAAGGGGGTATATTATACATCATCAGAACAACAGGCCATGTACTATGTGTACTGCTCAAAGTTCGAAATGAATTGAATCCGTCTCTTGCTAAGCCAAGTCTCACATTACGAGGCTCCTTTGCAAAATCTTCATGTCGATTGTCAAATGCTTTCCAAGATTCACCATCGATAGCATCCCTTAACAACCCGTCTTTAACACGTTCATTATGATGCCAAGACATAGCTTCGATAGTTCTTGTGCACATCAAAAGCCTTTGAAGTATGGGAATCAAAGGAAAATGCCTTAAGAGTTTTCGCAGCAACTTTGCGAGGCTTTCTAGATGAGCTAGTATAATCCTCTTCTATGTGATGCTCAATATAACGGGATGTTCTACAAACATGGAAAGATGAGTCATTCTCATGCCCATTCTGATACAACATGCAGTCATTGCGACATGCATCGATCTTTTGGTAGTCAAGATCCAAATTCTTCACCATATTGTTGGTTTTATCAAAAGAAGTAGGAATATTCAAATATGGTATTCCTTTTTTCAATAATTTCAAGAGATAAGTGAACGACGTATTACTCCAACTATACATGCATTTTTAACAAGTAAAGATGGATGGTAAATGATTATTATCCTTTACACCCGGGGTATAGTTCTTGGCTTGTCTCGTCTACTAATTCATAAAATTCATTTGCACATTCATTGGGCCCCATGTTTTGTCCATCAACTTGTGTAGTATTTCTAAATCTATCATGTAACAACTCATCAATGTTATCATTGTAGTTATATTCACCGTCTATGTCACTGTTAACATCCATAGCAACAAGTGATTCCCCATGATTAAACCACCGCCTATAACCTTCTACAAAACCATGGCATATTAGATGATCACATATGTCATTTCTCTTTAACCAAAGTCTATTACAACACTTTGCATATGGGCATTGAAATTCTTCCTTTTGAGCAACTCCCGTTGATGAGAAAGTAAAGTGTAAAAATCTTTCTACATTAACTTGATATTCTTTCTCATGACGTGGTGTATCCATCCAGTCCTTGGACACAGTCATCGAGAACATATATATTTCAAATAAATAGCTAAGTTTCTAGATTGAAGTATTTACTGTTAATCTCACTAACTGCGAATCTAGCTTCCTAATTAACTAGGAGTCAATGCTGTGCAAGCCTCCAAAATACTTTGTTTATACATGAAATTTAATCCTACAAAATTAGGACTCCAAACCATCAGCAAGCATATATTGTCTAGATCATATAGAAACTTGCATGCACATAATCATTAAACGTGATATGGACAAACATTCTCCTCATATACTATATATCTCTATATTAGATAAAGAAACTCTACCCATTATTTACTTTGACTAATGTGTGCATCCAGAATAACAATCAACAGTGAACCAGCACTTCAACACGGAAATAAAAAAAATTAATGAACTAAATTGTTGTGAGATATGATTCCTCGTAATAACTTCCTACACCAGTGATATGATCAAAGTGGATTATATTTTGGTCTCAGAGCCAAGCTGAATCCAAGCACCAGTGAGTTGATTTCTCTTGGTTGCAAGGACAGAAGAAGAAGCTGCTTATTGACCTTGTCAAAGAGGGAAAGACAAGTTAGATATAGTGGATCCAATAATCATGGAAAATATTAACAATGTATCTAATTCCACCAAATCAAATCCCCGTGCATATTCAGCTGCCACCAATGTAACAGAATCCATATAACTAGAAATACTTTTATAATTTGGCTATGTTATATACTCATCAAGATGTAGGAATAATCAATTATATGAAATACAGTCCTGTCAGTGTGATGTTAATTCTTGATATTCAATAACAAAAGTTAATGATAGACTAACTCTGATAAATATTTTTCCCTGATTGAAAATTTGTTTGTCAGGACTTAAATTAGAATTTTGCCTTCCAACTAAAAAGAACTTATTCATTTTGGGTCATTTTAGTTGATCTACTTATCAATATGATATTTAATACATTACCAGTGTTATTGACAATATATTTGTGAATCTAATTGCTTCAAACAAATTTTGATGAAGCTTATTGTGGGTGAAACATAAATACCTTACGATGTGAATGTAAAAATGTTCTTTTGAGTTTCTTGTCAAGTCTTTTCAAAGGCAATGCACTAAGGAGAAAAAAAGAATATTCACCTGAGAGAACAACTACAAATATGGGAAGAAGGCACTTGGAGCTGAGATTGGAACACAGAGACAGGTTCGAAACAGAGTAGCCTGGTTCAAAGTATTT
The DNA here is from genome assembly GCF_000817695.3 of Arachis duranensis. Lineage (NCBI taxonomy): Eukaryota > Viridiplantae > Streptophyta > Magnoliopsida > Fabales > Fabaceae > Arachis > Arachis duranensis. The sequence continues at coordinate 97,410,828 of NC_029777.3, read as the reverse complement.
TTCTATAATTTAGGTTCAAAATAAGCACTAAGTTCTACAAAATTAAAAATCAAAATGACAATCACTAAGTTCTACCACAGCAACGGAACAAATATGAAGAAAATCGGGCACCTAACAGAGTAAAAGAAAACCAGTGGTGGCAGCGGATTTCTTTTGACCAATGGAAGGAAGCGACGGCAGAAGAGGTCACGGAATTACAGTGACAAGGGAGAATCCATGTAGGGCTTGTGAGGGAAGTCAGATTCACCACCAAGAAGAGGGTTAGGGGTTTATGGTGGGACCAGTGATGGTGGGAGTGCCGACGGAGGCATTGTGAGCGCCGGTGATGTTCTTCGTTCTTCAGGAGTTATTAGGATTTCACCGTCAGTGCAGGGGTTGTGAGTGATGGAGGCATTGCTGGGAGTGAAAGAGTCTTGAAGCGTGTTTAAGGTTATTAGGCTTCAGGGGTTATTAGGTTTGAGAGAGTCTTGCATTTAGGGTTATAGTTTTTTTTTAAAAAAAAAACCCTTTTGGCCACGCTTTTAAAGCGTGCCAAAAGAGTAATAGGAAACAATCATGCTTTAAAAATGCTACTATAATGAACCATGTTGCCACGCTTTCAAAACATCCATGCTTCTCTCTATAGCATGGCAGAAAAAAATGTGGCCATATCTCTAATCAATTGCCACCCTCGGCCATTGACCCTTTAAAGCGTGGCGAGAAAAAATATGGCCGAATCTCTAATCAATCGCCACTCTCATAAAAGCGTAACCATTGATCCTTTTTGGCCACGCTTTTGGCCTATTTTCTTTTAGTGATTTTGTAAAAAATATTATTTTTAGAATTTCATCTTAGATGATTTGAACATGTAGAAAGAAAATTAGTAGAATATTTGTCAAAAAAGTAGATAAGATAGAAGGTGGTCAGAGAGTAAATAATAGAAAAAGACTTAAAATAATTATGTATGAGATAGGTAAAAAGATCTACGTATCAATAGTCTAAATTTCAATATAATATATATCAGTTTCTCTAGGTAGACATTGGAGAATCTGAACAACTTGAACAATGGGCTGATTTTTTAGCCCACTGAGGATTAAAAAAAAAACCACCCCAACTCAAGTTAAAAAAGACTTTTAACCCTACCATTTAACATTTTAATCATCCCCTCCCTTTTAACCCTAATTACACTCACTTCTAATCCAAACCCCCTCCCCAGCGCTGCCATGTCTTGCTGTCATTGTAAATTTCGTAAAATTAGCGAATAATTAATCAATAAATTAAATTTTAATAAAAATTTTCAAAATATGAATTTTATAGTTTTATGGAATAGAGATAATTAAAATAATAATTTTGACACTAATTAATTTTAAAGAATTTGGCCCAAGATTAGGCCGAATAGGCCGAACCGGGTCCAAACCGGGCCCGTGAGCCCAACCCGCTCATTTAAACAAATGAGCTCAGCTCATTCTCTCTCCCCATTCATGCAAGGAATGCTGAAACTCAGAAAAAAGAGGGAAGAGCTTGGGGAAGAAACTCAAACCCTTGCATTGATTTCAAATTCACTTTTCTTCCAACTCCGAGCTCCGAACGCCGCACCGTTTGCAGCCACGCGTCCAGCGCGTCGAGCTCTACAAAGTCCGATAATCAATTTTGGTAAAAGGTTTCATTTCTTATCTCAGCCTCTCAATTCCCTTGATTTTCAAAATTTTTGGGGTTTGGTTGTTAAAACTTGATGTCTTGATGTTTAGGCTCAAATTAGCTTGAAGGATTTGTAGGTTTTTGTTCAACCAAGTCACGTATAAGGTAAGGGCTCTCAAAACCTTGCAGGTTCTTAGATTATGTGAGTTTGGATATTAAAATTTGGTATATAAATGTGGTAATGTGAATTAGATGGTGTATGTATAATAATTGGAGCATATTTATGGAAATTGGAAGCTTTGTTTGGGTCTTGGTTGCTGAAGTTTGGGTGTTGGAGGCTTGTAATCTTGCCTAATTGTGTTACCTTGGGTTATACGAGGAAATCGGCCAAGGTATGGTTTTGGTTTCTCGTATTTAATATATAATGTCTTGTGAAAAGTTAGGCTAGATGGCCATAGGATAGGTTGTAATACATGAGTATGTTAAATGCTTGGTACCTTTGATAATAATTGTTGAAATAGGTTGAGTATGGGTTTGGTTATTAATGCTTGTGATAAAAATGGGATGCTAAATGATGATTTAATGATGATTGACAAGGTGATATGAATGAATATGAATATGTGGTGATATATTGATGATCTTGTTGATATAATTAAGAAATTCATGTATGAGATGGTTTGAAATTGAGGTATGACCGGTTGTTGGTAATGAATTATGTTTTGCAAAAATAGAGGTTTGGAAGATTTTGTGAAAATCTGATTTTTGGCCGAACTTCGGCGAGCCATAACTCGGCTTATGGAACCCCAAATTCTTTCAAATTTGTTTCATATGAAAATTGGGTCCATGAAATTTATGTCGTTCAAAGAATGATTAAAAAATGTTTTAAAACGAGAAATTTATGCCAGTCAAAAGTTCGGTGTGCAAAACTAAAATTATGCAGCACTTGGCATTTTTACCTATCCTGCAGAACTTGCGTATGCGACCACCTACACGCGACGCGACCAACCCTTTTGGATTTGGCATCTCGCGTATGCGAGTAGTGATTTTAAAGGGTTGTGTGCGCGACCACCTGCACACGACGCAACCAACCTTTTCGGGTTGGACATCTCGCGTACACGAGCAAGGTGCTTGCGTACGCGAGCAAGGAAAACGCACCCGTGCGTATTCATGGCCCACGTGTACGCGGGAACCCTATTTTAAGCAAAGTGAATTTTATGTTTTAAAACCTAATTTTTAAACCTCTAGACCTCTACTTTTACTCTTTTAACCGTTAAACCTTAATTATGTGTCGATTGATGAAAAGAAGTTCGGAGAGGGTGGTAACTTGGAGATGAAGAAAGCTTGAGAAGTGATGAGTTAGGTATGAGGAGATAGGTTGCATGTATATAGAGATGGTGGAAGGTAAGGATCTCCTTCTTTGTTCCTCTTGGTATTGTAAAATCGCCCCCAGCGAGATGATGGGAGGTCAGGATCCACTCCTTTGTTCCTCTTGGACATATGAGAACGTACCTCCTGGATAAACATAAAGGTTATGGTTTCGCCCCACTTGCTCCAGGCTGGTTAGTATAGAGGCTCCCCCGGGTGGATGCAAGGGTATGGTTCTCCCCACTTACTCCGGGTTATGATGAATTATGTATAAAAGGCACAAGTATATGATGTATAAGTGATGTTATGGCCATAATGAATGATTATGAAATGATTACTAATGAATATGAATGCTTAAGTGGCTTATGCACTTATTTTATCTGAGATACGAGTTTTCCTGGGTAAAGAGCAGTAACTTACCATCATGTGCTCTAGGTTGAGACACAATATTCTATTGACCCTACGACATAAGGGTGACTGAGCACGTATAAATTTTCGGGAAGGATATCCCTTAATGACCAAGATTTATATATGAGTAAAAGCTATGCATAGACTTTTGGGGATACACATCGAGGGACAGTCCAGGGTTTAGCAGCCAAACTTGTCGGGTTAGCTTGATAACTGACAGATGAGACTTATCAGCCAAAGGACAGGCATGCATCATATGCATATTATTTTAATTGCTTGCTTGTGTTCTAATTGGGAATGCCTACGTGACTTTAATCTGTTTAACTGTTATACATGTTATCTGTATTATTTGTATTCTATTTATGTTTGTCATTGTCTGCTTGCTTGTTTATGTGGTTCTACCGAAGTTGGAGGTTTTGGAGGAAAGTGGATGAAGGAGGATTATAGTTTCTGTTTTAGTTCTTTAAGTTTTATAATCTGAGTGTCAGCATTCTAGGATTGCCTCTGGCATTTCCGAGACCTTATGTCTTATGTATGTGGCACCATTACCATGATGAGAACCCTCGGTTCTCATTCCATACGAATATTTGTATTTTTCAGATGCAGGGCGAGAGGCACCTTGCTAGGCGTCTGGAGTTCTCTGCAGCGAAGTGGGCTTTTGGGTTTTGATGTTTTGTTTCATTTTGCTATATCTATATGTATAGACATTTCTTATGTATATATGTTTTACTTTTGCACCTCAGAGGTTTATGAAGAACTAGGGTTACTTTTATATATTTTGGGTTATGGATCTCTATATGTATGTATATAAATATTCTCATGTCAGCCTTAGCTTCGCATCTTGAGTTAGGAGCTTGTTATTTTGTACCCTTGATCCTCTGTTCTTGCTTTCTATTTATATGTGTCTATGTACCTTAACTTTCTTCGTATGCAAGTAATCCTTTCCTGAGTGTTGCGCTTTTAATTTTGCGATTTTGTTTTACCTATCCTTCAAGACTCCTCGTATATTACATTCTTTTAATTATATATATATATATATGTGCGTTGTGCTTTTAATTTTGCAATTTTATTTTATATTACATTCTTTCAATTATTACACACACACACACACATATTATTTTAGAGGTCGTAATACCATACCACCTCTGTTTTACGCTTAAACATAAAGCTCTGTGTGGTAGGGTGTTACAGTCACCAACCTCGAGTTCCGTATTAAGAACAAACTTCTCATTTATAGGAAGAACAAATATCCCATCTACATCAAGAATAAACATTTTATTTACATAAAAAATTAACATCTGCATCCGTATATAAAACTTTCAACGCATACCTTCTCATAGCATCGATCTACGCGTCTATCATGTTGCTGTAGACGTAGCCTTTTGGATCGTGAACACCGAAAGCGTTACCGAGAAGAGCGTAGTCGAAGTTGGTATGGTTGTCTCGGTAGGCAAAGTAAGGGTAAGCGTTGATCCTGAAAGGAGCACTGGTATCGGCTAAGAAGGTAACAATGTCAGTCATTATGGGAACGAGGTTCATGGCGAAGGTGGTGGAGGAAGGAGGGAAGGAAGTAGCGAGAACTGCCATGTTGTATGGCGTTGTGAGGTTCATGTCGAAGGTGATGGAGGAAGGAAGGAAGGAAGGAAGAAGCGAGAACCGTCATGTTGTGCGGCATTGTGACCTTGATCTTGCGATCGAGGCCGTGGGAGGCAAGAACGGAGTGTAGATTCTACATGGCTTTGAACAATGCATTGGCGTCGAGGTGGTTGCAGTGGCGTAGGTGAAGATGTGGTGGTGAGAGGGAGAAAGGAGATCACTCGATTATGGAGGAACAATAGTGGTGTTAGGGAGTTCGTCGGCATCGTCGGTTGGAGCCCGCGCGGTGTTGGCATGGTCGGTTGGAGGGGGTTGTAACGGCGTAGGTGAAGCTGCGACGGCGAGAGGAGACCAGAGATTTAGAGGATATGACAATATTAGGAATAACTATTTGTAGTGCAAATGAGTTTAATTGTTAATCCTAATTTTTTAAATTTTAAAATTTGATAATTGGATAAGTAATTAAAAATATGATTTATAATTATAATGTAACTTTTTTTTAAACCATTGTTGATATTAGTTATACTTATTATTGTTTTTTATACTTTTTGGATATACAATAGGATATAATAATGTTGTTTAATCTATGTAACTAATTTTATTTAATGGGATAATGTTTTGTCGTTGTTTTATGATAACGAGCTACCATTACAGAGCACCGGCAAGTACATACCCAATCTAGTATTATCTCTAGAACTGATGCATTGTCTTTTATTTTTGTAAATAAATAAAGATAAAATAATAGCATCATTGATGTGTACAATCAAGTCCAACTTGCTTTAGAAAATTAAATTTCCTTCTCGAGCAGCTCGTTGTTTTAATTTTTCGTACGCAATAAGAACTGATCTAAAGGATAGGTTCGAAGACTAGCTTTCGTAAAAAGAAAAAGAAAACAAAAATCCCACAATAATTAAGTTTTAGTCTTTCGTTGTTTGTATTCAGTATTTTATTTGTATGTGCAACAACGGAAAATGAAAAGAGAGATGTATACCACAACTCTGACTTTTATTTATTTGATTTTTATTATCAATCGAATATTAAAAGAGAGATAAAATTTTCGAGAAATTTATTCTTATGACGACTCATAGAAAGGTATTTTAAGTTAAACAAAATATTTCACAAAACATTTAAAATTTGTATCATTCTTTTTATTAATATTCAGATGAAATATTTTAATTAATTTGTATATTTTGTGTTTATTCTTGATAGCAGTGTTAAAAGAGATTAATTAAAAAAAAACAAATTTTATTGTAAATTTTTTATAATCTCCTCTCTAGAGTTGAGTTTGTAATCTAAATGATTGAAAAAAAAAAGCTATTTTAAATTAAAGTATTTAAAATATTTTTAAATACTCTGCCATCGAAAGGTTTATATCCAAACAGAGCGTTGATACATTCAATTCAACTCTTTGAAGTTTCCATTTCTAACATAAATAACCATAATTATAACATCAGCACCTTTATTATTAGAGAAAGTATAAAAAGACAACACTTATGACAAATAATATAAATAACGGACTAAAAAAATTTAAATTAATTAATTTTTGTTATTAACTAATTTTTGTTATTAATTTTAGATATAAATAATATTTTTAACTAAATTATTATCTATCTAATATATTGATAATATGCTATTAGTCAATTAATACAATAATGTGACGTGGGATGACAAAAAACACATGTATATTTCGTTTGAATAATGTCTCGTATCTACAAATACAAAATACATAATATAAAAATACTCTAATATATAAGCCAAAAAATACGGCAAAACAAAAATCAATTATATTATATATATACTAAAATTAGTCACTAAAATTAGTTATTAATATAAAAATGAATTAAACAAAATATATATATATAATTAAATTTAATATACAAATAATATTTTTAAATAAAAATATACACTTTCAATGGCTTTTTTATTTATATATGTATAAAAAAATCATTTATTCTCAAAATGTGTATAAATGGTGGGAAAACAGAAAACAAAAAGTGTAGTTTAGGGGTTTAATCTTCTTTTGGTGGGGTTAAAGAAAATTGTATTGAGGAAAAAAAATATTTTTTATTAAAATGAGTGGTAGTGAAATCAAGTAAAGAAAAATGTTAATAAGTTGGATGAATTTTACATTTTTACGCATTTACATCTGAAGGTCAATTATTTTATTAATAAAAAAATAATTGTTATTGATAATAAATGTATAAATTGAATAATTGTATTTTGACCCTTCTCTATTTTAGCCGGCACGTGTGTTAACTCCGCATGGCACACTAGTCGACGTTTTTACTTCAGATAAAGTAGATCTAGCCACGAAGATTAGGCGCCAGATGCTTGAACCATATTTAAGAAAAGCTGGATTCTATTATGCATCTTTGATAAAGCGTTTTGACTTTTGAATACGACAATCCACTTATTAGTGCACTTGTGGAAGGATGGCGTTCTAAAATCCACACGTTCCACCTCTGATGGGGTGAGTGTATTGTTACTCTAGAGGATGTTGCTATGCAGTTAGGATTACCAAGCGCGAAAGTTACGGAAAGTATGTTGTTGTTTCCAACATGTGCTATTTCCATCAATAAGGTGCTCGTGTACTTACCATACAAGTGTGTTTCGTCAATTGAGACCAGTGACTTGCAATGCTTGAATGCTTCAAGACACGATTGAAATGACCAGAATACTTGATGTAACATGACACTGTCACGGTCGAGCATGTTTCCCACGTATTACGGTCGGGTTTGTAGATCGACAATTGTACCTATGACGATTATGCTCATTTATCAAAAAAGAGTAACAAACACAAACAACGTCGCAATCCGAATAAAGTCATGCGTATTTTCATACCTAGAATGAAAGTTTGCAACGCACTGAAATATCTCCGCAGCTGGTTGTATGAATCATCCCAGTCTCCATAGATTCTGACTATTGTCTTTTGCTTCGCTAGCCAATCCTTCTTGTAAGACACCTTGTATCCGTACGTTGACTCCACAGAACCCTGCAACACCTTTATGCAAATGGTCGCATCTGCCTGAACCATGGGAAATATGTGCTGGCATATGACATTGCTATCAAGTTGAGCATGATCTTGCGACGTCGCAGTTGCCAAACAACTATGAGGTCCGTGGTATTTTCGGATCTCCCAAAATCTGGAAGCCCTCGTCTTCGCAACCCTTACCATCCAGCAACATTGGTCACCAAAAAGTTTGCATCGACATACATAATTACATGCCGAGTTTGATCTAACTCTACCACTTTGTATTCTGCACTTCTACGAATGTTGTAGTTCTTAATAGCAAGCATCGCTGTTTCTCTATTCAGGAATTTCAAGCCAATCTCCAGCTCCATTTCACTGGTCAAAGCATAGTTGCTAGAATGTCTCCCGCGGTAGTCAAGTTCATTGGACCAAGACTCAGTGCAAGATAGTGGCCGGGAGTGCTGCTGGAAATGCCACCTACCCCCATCATATTTATCGGTTCGACCCGAGTTGGGATAACCCTTTCGCCCTGAAGCGGTTGGGTTTTAAGAACAACTTCTGCTTTCTCCCCGCTTTCATCCTCAATCTCATCTTCGTCAGATGTGTCTGCCAACCCGTCCGCAATATCTTTTGGGGATGCAACATGGGTGGTGAGGGAGGGACATCCGTGAGAATTTTTTGCATTCTGGGCCGGCGCCACGAAGGCGTTAAAAGAGGGACTCCGAGCCCTACCAATCCCCGAAAAGGGAATGGCTTCAGCGGCACCAAAATTTTGCATTTCCTCTACGTTATTCAAACTAGATGAGCTACCCCCTCCCCCCACATCTTGAAGCTTCACACAAAGTTCCATGGAATAGATGCTTCCAATTCTACGATGATAGAAAAACATCATCGAAACATGATGGTCAGATTTAATATACATTTTCTGATATGCAAACGAACTGGCTACCGCAACTAGCATCCTGTAAACCAGATTTCTGATCTCCTTTTTTTCAATCAACCAAGTATTCATCAGAATAAGATTTTTTAGTTGTTGCAAAGATGATTGTGGAGAAATCATTATCCAAAATGGATCATCACACATAAATTTTACACCTTCGATTGTATGAGAAATTTTTTCATTCGGATATACAATCACATATATGTGTTCAGAAGCCATTTCCACACCAAAAATTGATGATATCAAGCTCTATGGAAACGGAATTCACAGAGAAAAAGAGAAAGTAAAAGAAGTGAAAATTGGAATTGTGACATGACTTCCGTAGGAGAATGATTTATATAGCCTAGCTTTGGTTTTAATTCGTGTGAGGTATGCACTTAGTTGCCTCATTTCGTGTGTGGTACACCAGAAATTGGTGCCCATTTCGTGTGTGCCCAACTTGACACGCTCTCCATTTTGCGTTTGCCGTACCACCATTTTGCGTCTGCCATGCCTGAGTTCGTTTCTCCAATTTGCGTTTGCCATGCAGGAAATGGGAGCTCCATTTCGTGGCCAATAAAGTTGAGATGAGATCTCTAATTCATGGGCACCATGGTTGAAATACTGAGTAATACCATTTTATGGATGTCTGAATTGAAATGGAGCTGCACATTTTGAACTCACTTTTTATTCATGTGCATTTTGGGAATAAATGATTTTCTCATGCATATATAAATAAAAAAGCCCTCTTTCAATGTACATAAGAAAAAGGATACTACTAATGCGTGTCTGACTTCCATGTCTTGTTTCAGTAACACACATGGTAGCTTTATCCAAATGCAACCTGATATGTAACAAAAGCAATAAAAAAATCCCAAGAAAGATCTTTAACATAAGGAAAAGGTATCTTATTGCTAATCTTTTGACAGAGTAATTAGTTCTTTTGTGTGCTTAAATAAATGTCGAGATTAAAATCTCAACTATTCTGTATTGAATTAATACTTAACCTACGAAACTAAAAGATATCGTAAAAAAAAAATTCTTAATAGAATCTTACAAAAAGGAAATGAGGTCCGTGTCAGTTTGATTGAGCAGAGGATCCGGAACCAAACAACAAGAAACAAATTGGTGAGGAAACTCGTTCCCTCTATGAAGTGAAACAAGGCTTTGAGTATACCTAGCAGCTCTTAACGAATCATACTTTCCATAAACCTCAAGATCCCTCATTTCCTTCGATTCAGATCCATACATCACCAATCTCTCATTGCTATCCTTCCAAAGAAACCTGTCACTCCCATAAAACCCAACAAGCTTGTAAACCACCATCACAGGTCCAACACTGTATAGCTTAACCCAAGATTCATCGTTCCAATAATCCTTCATTATCCATACATCTAGAACCTTCTCTGTTCCCCTCACAGGGTAAACAATAACGCCAATGGTACCTTCAAAGGGTACCAGAGTCGCAAACTCTTCTTCGCGAGAGTACCTTATTCTCGGTAACTCGATCTTCCTGAAACACTCATTGACATGGTTGAATGCTAGAACAAGATCTCGCGTTGACTGCATCTTTCTTCGGTCAACGCTGTTGCTAACATAGCTCCACCAGTGGCAACAATGGTTGACGTAAGTGTAAACACGAGAAGAACCCCAAATCTCAAACGGGAGAGGAAGAACAGCATCATCTTCAAGTTTTCGCCATGAATTTGAGTTGAGGCTGAACAATTCAGCTGTCCAGTACCCTGGTTTTCTCTCATCTGTTTCCTTCAACCAAAGATCCTTGATCACAACAACTTTGAAGTCGTTAGTTTTTGGATCAAACCCGAACCCAGAGTAATCAGTGAAGGAATAAGTGCCACGTGGAGTTGTGAATTGAGATTCAGGCAAAGCCTTGAACTCTCTCAGAGAAGGGTTCATCATCACATTTGGGTTCCCCTCTAAGAAGTATATGCCATTGCAAGGACCCATGATTTCGGTCCAGTATTTGTGATCAGAGTCGTAATCATAAGGAGGGTTCAGAATTTCAGAAGAAACAGAGCCTTTGGGTTCTTTGGGGTCCCAAGAAAGAAGAGAGATATAAGTTTTGAGACCAGAAAGAAAGGGTCTTCGAATCACCAAGAGTTCTTCTTCTTCTACTTCTTCGATGTTGTTGTAGACAACGTAGTGATTGGTCGCGAAATGAGGATCCGTTATGATATCGAACCATGATTTGCACACGCACTTGCATCGGAGAAGAAGCTTCACCGGTAACCTTGAGAGGATTTTGGACACCAATTCTCGTGGCAAAAGATCTAAGCTTCCCACCATCACTGTTTTTCTAATGGTAGTGTTTACTGTTTAGTGAGGTTTCTTGATTCTTGATGGAACATAGAATAAGTAAAACTAACTACAAGGTTTCTTGCGTTTTGGTGTTGATAACTGAAACTTAAGGATGAGAGAACATTGTAGAAAGAAAAAAAAATAATGAAAATCAAGGTATCTTGCTTTTTAGGCAGTGAACAAGTGTGATAATAAAACGGAAGGAATAAAAACAAGGAACAGAACATAGAATTAAAAAAACACCCAAGGTTTCTTGCTTTTTCCTGTGATACTAACGGAAAAGGAAAGGAGAAGATAGAGCAGTAGAAAGAAATCAAAGAATAAAACTAAGGTTCTTTTCCATTATAAAAATATTAAATAAGTGAACCGGGACATAGGATGAATAAAGCTATCAGAATACTCACACGATGATATTATTAAACCGTTAAATAGTTTAATTAAATATATTTAATTAAATATATCAAATCATCTAGGATAAAACTAATGGTTTCTTGACTTCTTCCGTGTAACAAAATATAAAAGGAAGAGAAGATAGAAAGAATAAAACCATAACCATCTTGGTTGTCTTTATTGACTTTATCGACCATTTGCCGGTCAAATTTGGCCATGACAACGATCTTGATTGCTACATTAGATGAATTAATTGAAGTTCAAGAAGTGATGTAGTATTTCTTTCTTTTATTTTTATTTTCCGAAATGAAAGATTGATATATATACCTTTCAACTTTCATGTAATACTGATAAGATAATTTTAGAGAAGAAAAATCTTTGTTGGGCACCACTTAGAATTAACTTTATGATAAAATTATTCAAATACGTATAAATTTTCATCTTTTAAAATATCTGTAAGTTTTTTTGTAGTTCGAATAAAAAATTGCAATTTATTTAATTCCAATTAATTAGAAAGCATGCTACTTAGAGTTAATCCTCATAGAGATAATTAATTCTAATAATATAGGTTTCGTATTAGCATGATAGAAAATGACAGCTCAAACAAAAATCGTTTCCAGTGGTTTTTCAATTTGGTTACAATAATTAAATTTTTGGTGACTTTATAATAATTTAACTTAAATATGAAATACAACCTACTACTAATTTATTGAAAACACATTATCATAATTTTACCGAAAATTCTATCATATTTTGACTATTAAAGTATTAATACATATAGGGTTTCGTTTAGAACCTCTAAAAATTAATGATGATTTGACTTTTAAATCTAGGTTGGTTCGATATTTATAATCTGAGAGTGAAATTTATTTATTTTTTGTCAATATCAATTTTTTTTAAATGTACCAAAGACTTTTTTTTTAAATGAAATAAAGGGTTTAAAAAAATAAAATATAAATTAAAATTGAATTACTTAAATTCAAAATTACAGGGAATAAAATGAATAATCATAATTAAAAAAAAAGTAACAAATGCCTTTAACATAATCAAAACATACATTTTGGAATGAAAATGACAATACAAAATTTAAAAAAGAAAGAAAATAACTTTGTGAAAGAAAGGTAAGTTGCAGGAAAGGAAATTACAAGAAATTTAAAAGAAAAATTACAGACTCAAAAATTTGTTGAGATGTGAGTATGTGAGAGTGTTTTCTGAAGATGAATTCTCACCTCTTACTTCTTTCGAGCTTTCTTAATTTATAGAGCAATCCGACCAATCTTACACTGTCAGATGTCACCTCTAAAAAGTCCAAAAATAAATGTTTCCGCCAAGTGTAGAGTCGAATAACTGCCCCTGTGTGACACGTCGTCGATCTTGACACATTGTCCATTGAACCTTATTCTTCAACAAGATATAGCATATCAAACCTCCTTTCTTTCGACACCCTTTTCTTCAAATTAACATTCTTTCAAGTTCGACGAAAAACACTTCAATCTACGAACTCTTTAAGTATCAAATTTTTCGACTAATAAATTGTCCCCTAAGATTATTATCATCAAAATCCTCTTTCTAAAATATGAAATAGTTAATCCTAAATAAGATTTGTCTTAAGTTCGAAATAAACAAATAAAGAAGAAAGAAAGTCCATACACATGCTTAATAATAGCCTTTATCAATACGATCCCATCAATTATGCACATCCCGTGTGCAATTGATTAATGATGATTTGACTTTTTAATTTATACGATTTATTTTATATTCATAAATATTAGAGGACTAGCTAAATTTATTTTTTGACGGTTAGCTAATAATTGTTATGCTAATTTTTAATAGATTTGGGTTGGTTTGATATCTATAATTTGAGAGTAAAACCTATTATTCTTTTACAGATATCAATTATTTTTTTAAATGCGCCAAAGACTCTTTTTTAGACAAAATAAAGAGTATAGAAAAATAAAATTTAAATTGAAATTGAATTACTTAAATTCGAAATTACTGAGAATAAAGTGAATGACCATCATTTAAAGAAAATAACAAATGTTTTTAACAAAGAGTATAGAAAAATAAAATTTAAATTGAAATTGAATTACTTAAATTCGAAATTACTGAGAATAAAGTGAATGACCATAATTTAAAGAAAATAACAAATGTTTTTAACACAGGCAAAACATTTTGGAATGAAAATGACAATGCAAAATTTAAAAAGGAAAGAAAATAACTTTGCAGAAAAAAAGGTAAACTGTAGGAAGGAAAATTACAAGAACATGAATTGAAAGACATGGAAGAAATCTTACAAAAAAGAAATTCTTGGCAGACTCAGAAATTTGCTGAAATGTGAGTGTAGGAGAGTGTTTTCTGAAGACAAATTTCCACCTCTTGCTTCTTCCGAGCCATCTTAATTTATAAAACAATCCGACCAATCTTACACTGTTAGATGTCATCTCTGAGAAGTCCAAAAATAATTGTTCCTGCCAAGTGCAGATTTGGATAACTGCCCTTGTATGACACGTCGTCGATCCTAACACATTGTCCATTGAACCTCATTCTTCGACAAACTATGGCAGATCAAAACCCCTTTCTTTCAACCTATTTTTCTTCGAATTAACATTTTTGCAAGTTCGACCAAAAAACACTTCAATCTGCAAACTCTAACTATCAAATTCTTCAATTAATAAATTATCCCCTAAGATTATTATTATCATCGAAATCCTCTTTCTAAAAGATGAAATAATTAATCCTGAATAAGATTTGTCTTAAATTCTAAATAAACAAATAGGGAAGAAAGAAAGTCCATACATATGCTTAATAATCGCCTCTATCAACACGATCCCATTAATTACGCACATCACATGTGCAACTAATTAATTACTCTCCTCTCTCTTTCTTCTACACTTCAGTTTCCCAAAATTATTTAATTAAGACTTCTCCTCTTTCAAAATTCAAAAAATTTTCAAAACCATTTACCTTCAACAGTTTTTCCTTTCACCTTCTCCTTCCATCATCATTACCGCAAAGAACTCCAAACTTCAAACTTTACCACTATTCTATGTTTCTCTGGTATGTTCCTCCTCATCTTCATGTCTTGTTATTTTAAAATTATTTCTATTTTCGTTAAACTTCTTATTTGTAGAAAAAAAATAAGAAAACCTAATCTTTAGGGTTCGCACACGATCATGCAAATATTTCTTTCTCATTTTTATTAAATTTAGAAAACTAACGATTGAATCTACTTCTATTCAAATTGTGCAGAAATGGATGCCGCAATTTCTCTTACAACTGCTTCAATAAAAGCCAAAGGAAAACAAATATCAAAACAAGAAAAGGAACTGACAACATATAAGTTTTTGAACAATCAAACTTGAAGATCCATTCAAACACAAGATAAATTGTCATCAAAGATCCAATTGATACTGAGAATGATAAAAAAGTGTTTTTCCTTTTTAAAGTCGAGAATGAACTTCACTATTTCCTTAGTCCCTTGAATTCTCTTGAACAAGCAAACAAAGTCTCTCACTATTTTCCTAGTTGTGAAGGCCAAAATTTGCTAATTAAACAAGATCTATTTGTAGCTCTCTTTATCAATCATACTCGACCATTCCGAACTAACCTAAAAATTATTTTCAAGAATGCGAACTTTCTCTCTTGGTTTAAAATACTCGAATCCTTTAAGAAGAACGAGTGAAAATTTCGAGAAATTTATGATCTTCTTTGATTCTCACCTTACCAACCTTTGACACACCATTGGATGATTGGGGCTGCCTTATACTTTCGGAACAAAATTACTAACAACTTTCACTTACTATGTGGTATGGTAAGATCTATACTCTTTGATGTAGCAACCATTATTGGGTTCTCAGCAATTGGTCCTGTGCTTACTTTTGACATGAAACCTGAGCACAAGTAGAATATTGTTGAGAAAAGCTCTTTTGGAGAATTCATCAAACAAAATATGGGAGAAGAGAATAGCCCTATCACAGAGGATGAACATGTAGCCTTCTTATACTACTGGCTCAACACTATAGCTTTTTGCTCGAGAAGTGTTTCGATGCAAAAACTATACATTACACTGGCTGCTCTTATTCATGAGAAATGCAAAATCAACCTAGCCAAATTATTTTAAGAAAATATTTACGACGATCTAAGGCAGATGGTTGACAACCTTTGAAGCAACTCTTCTGTTAGTTCCAGATGACCTCTCTGGTTACTACAACTTTGTCTAAACGCTGTCTTCGAAAAGCACATGAAACACAAAAGAGTGGCTCCTTCATAAAGGCAAAGGATCGAAGGACTTAGATTGGTCACTCTGCAATCAAATTTTGTTCATTCACACTCTACCAACAAGCTCTTCTGGGAAGCATTCTTGAAACTTCACTTGAGCATTTAGTTTTCAGAATGTAACTTTAAATTTTACTCATTTTATTAACCACAAATGTGGACCAACTTAATTTCGACGTCCCATAGTTCGAAAAGACGAAGATGCAAATGCACAACGTCTAAATGATGAAATATGGTCGAAATTTTCACTATCCAAGTGATACTAACAGACATTCCTCAATACAAGAAAGACTAATTCCGAGCCACTACTCTTCATGCTCCTCACTATGTAGCAAGACAAATGGATTTTTCTCAAACTATTCCAGCACCATTTCCAAGCAAGAGTCCTCCTCTCAGCCAGATAAACTTTAAGAGGAAGAACGAAATTGACATGTGTCTCAAATAGAACGAGAAACGTCAAAATAGTTTCTTCCCTCTCTTTTTTATTCGTAGTAGTTATGTCACAAAGTCCTTCATCGAATAGTGGAACAACTATTACTCTCGGTACGATTAATCACTAAAAGACATCTCCAAGAGACTTATAAAATCTTTTCCAGGTATCATCTAAGTACCGATTTCCAAGACTTCAAAGAAAAAAGTTGAACCATCACAATCTCAGAAAAAGAAAAAGGTACAAAGAGTTTCACTAAAAGTAATCCAAACTATCAAGGTAACTTGAAAATTTTCTATTCGATCTTCTTTTATGAATTTCATATTACCCCCCTTTTTAATTAATTATATATTTCTTTCAATTAAAAACTTCAATCTAGGAGGACTCTCCCATTTAAGAAACCACTAAAAAATCCATTGACTTGATCATGGAAGAAACTCTTAATAATTCTAATGATTCTTTTGCTTCTTCAAGCACTTCAAGCTCTAATAAGACTATTACAAGTTCTACACACTTTTCAAGCTCACCACCTCAAGAGATCGAGGTATTTCAATAGTATTTAACTATTCTATTTCACGAAATTATATGATCATATCATAACATTATTTTTGACACTTATATTCTAATCACTACAGGTCGAAAAACCCACTCAAGAATTACCTTCAGCTTCAAACATAACACTAATCAAAACTAAATTTCTTGACATGAAGAAGAAAGAGCCTTCATCATCTTTCTCATTGAACGGCCATGTCTTGTCACATTATTTTTACGATGAAATAGAGATTAGTCACCCTATTAAGAAAACTAACTCCAAAAATCAACAAGAAAAAGGAAGCCCTTTAAAAACTCAAACCATCGAAAAGGAACCTTCTCTTGAAAAGATTAATATCGATCTCACAATTCCTTCTTCTCCTTCCATAAAAAATAGTCCTTCCTCCAACACTGATTCGCAAGTTAATGAAACATCAAATCCTGTCGATAGAGCCAATCCTGGTGTCGATTCGCAACAAGAATGCAAACAACCTACACCAATCGAAGCTCCTAGCCCACAGGATGATGATTTAGAAGAATTTAGTTCTGCTATATCAACTTTATCTCACAAAATAAAAGTGGCTCCTCAATTTTCATCCACCAAAAAATCACCAAAATTTCAATTTCCAAAAGAGTTGACTCTCATGCCCTCGAAAGTTTAAAGAAGCTTCTTCATATTTCAAAGCACGCCATCGATGAATGGATAAATTAAGATGAACTGAATACTCTGCTCTCTGAGATTTTGAGCACCACTCTTGAGTATCAAGTACCTATCAACTTCTCCGAACAAGAAATAAAAAAATTGTTAATAATTTATTTATTTCTAACAATAAGCTCATTGATTATAAGAAAAACATGGCAAAAATTGAGACAGAATCTACACAATTTGAAGCTTCATTTGCATCAACACAAAAAACTTACAACAAATATGAAGCAAATGTTGCCCATGCAGCCAATGCTCTCAAACAATTAGCTCGACGAAGAGAGGAACTTGAAAAGGAACTTGCCCAACTCTGCGCAGACGAAGCTTTCCTATGAGGTCCTTTCCTCAAAGTTAATAAAAGAAAAAGAGACCTCAATCGAGAACTAAGTGAAATGGAAAGCACTCAAGCCGAAATAAGGAGAAATATGAGAAGTTACAATTTGAGGAACATGAAGAAGTTGTTATCTATAGCTCAATTGATGAGGAGAGAGTACGTTTCAGATTCGACCCAGAAGAACTCTTGGATCCCTATCTATGAAGACTTGGAATGCCAAGTTTCTTTGTATTTTATTCACTTACTTATCATTTATCATCTTTATGCTATTGATACTTTGCCCTTTATTTCAAATATTGTCCTCTAAACATTGATACTGTCTTAAATATTTTTCATTAATTAATTTAATTTCGACACCAGCATCAATATGTTTAATGTTATAAGCATTTCTAGAATACAACTTGATTACATGATAAGGTCCCTCCCAATTAGGGAACCACTTTTCCATAAACCCTGGATTTCTTTTCGAATGGAAGAATTGTTTTTAAAACTAATTCATCAATATAAAACCCTTTTTCCTTTATACGTTGATTGTAAACACGAGCTATACTTTCCTCTTGACGAATAAGATTATCAAGTGCAAGAATACATTCACCATCTAAATCATTTAACTCATTGAACATTGAATTCCATTAATCTTCAATTGGCAAGTCATCTTGCTTCATCACCCGCATAGTATTAAGATTAATTTCCAAAGGCAACATAGCATCATGGCCATAAACCAATTTATAAGGAGACGTATTTGTCGATCCTCTCAAAGAATTCCGGTAAGCCCATAAAACTTAACTTAATGTCTCATGCCAAGTACATGGTTTCTTACCAATTTTTTTATTAAATTAATCAAAATTTTATTTGTGGCCTCAAATTCATTTGCTTGTGCATAATATGGGGTCGAAGTTATCATTTTTATATTCTTTGATGCTGCAAAATTACTTATGCATCGACTAGTAAACATGGTACTTTGATCAGTAGTTAAAGTTTGAGGAATCCCAAAATGGTGAATTATATTCTCCTCAATAAAATCAATAATTTTATTGTGAATGACTTCTACCAACAGAATAGCTTCTACCCACTTAGTAAAAGAATCTATTGCTACTAAGATAAACTTATAATTTTTCGATGATGGGATATGAATCATACCAATTAAATCTAAAGCCCAACCTCTAAATGGCCAGGGGTTAATGATCGAATGCAATTCAGAATCAGGTATTTTTTGTATTACACCGTGCTTCTGACATTTTTGACATGTTTTTGCATATTTGAGGCAATCTTTGATCATGGTCGGCCAAAACACACAATCACACCATAATACGCATTTTATTCTTTCACCTGCTTAATGTGCTCCACAAATACCCTTATGAACTTCTTCAAGAGCAACTGCCACTTTAAAATTGCCCAAACATCTCATGAGGCTTCCTTTGACACCTTTTTTATATAATTCCTCCCTACTATTAAAAAATTCATCGCCCTTAATTTTGGTTTTTGATCAACCTGTACATTAGGATTTTCTAAATACTTAGAAATTAGTTTTTTCCAATCATCATCATTCCACTCATTGATTACCAAGATTTCTTATTCTTCAATAGGCACGAGAATTTGTTGCACCTTTGCCAAATTCTCCAAAGTTCTAGGAGAAATTTTATATTTTGAAGCAATTTGAGCTAATTCATTTGTCACTTCATTTCGAATTCTCGAAATATGTATTAGTGATACATTTCGAAATGAAACCAACAATTTTCATGTTGCTGACAAATATTTTTGCCATACCTCACTTGTACACTTCAATTCTTTTGATAACTGCTCTAAAACTAACTGAGAATCTCCTAAAATCCGAACATCTTATGCCCCATTAGCAATTAATATTTTCAATCATAATATCAAGGCCTTATACTCAGTTACATTATTCGAACATTGATATTTTAATTCAAACAAAAACTTTGATGGGACCTCTTTTGAGGACATAATCAAAATGCCAACACCAGCACCATCTTTATGCTTTGATCCATCGAAATACAATTTTTAAGGTTTGATTCCAATATTATTTGAACCCTTATCATTAAGATTATCCGGTCGATTGACCAAGAAATCTGCAATGACTTGACCTTTAACTACCTTGTTCGAGACATACTATAAATCAAACTCAGTCAAGGCAAGCATCCATTTGCCAATTCGACCATGCAGAACCGAGTAAGATAACATGTATTTGACAAAGTCCATTTGTGCAATAACCCTGATGGTTTTTTCTATCATGTAATATTTAAACTTTGTACAAGCGTAATAAAGGGAAATGCACAATTTTTCAATTAGAGAATATCTCATCTCGATAACAGACAAGACCCTACTCAAATAATAAATAGCTCTTTTATTCCCAGCTTCATCGTCCTATGCCAACATACATCCTATTGTATTTGTTGAAGCTACAACATAAAATTTCAAAGGCTCTAAAGGACGAACAATAGTGATGATGGGTGCATTAGAAATATAAGCCTTGATAAAATTGAATGCCTCTTTATGATCCTTAGTCCATACATAATTTGACGCATCTTTTAAGTTGACTAAGGAAGAAAAAATTCAAGTTCGACCAGATAAATTCGAAATAAATCGCCACAAGAAATTCACTTTTCCTAAAAAGGATTGAACTTCCTTTTTTGATGTTGGAGGTGATAATTCAAAAATTGCTTTAGCCTTATTTTGATCGATTGCTATTTCTTTTTTATGAACTACAAAACCTAAAAAATTCTCCGCGGATACACCAAATGCATACTTTAGGGGATTCATTTTCAACCCTTTTCGACGCATCGTATTAGAGGCTTTATACAAATAATCAAGATGTTGATCGATGGAGTTTGATTTAACCATCATATCATCGATATAAACCTACATAAATTTTCCAATATACTCATGGAAAATCGTATTCATACCAAGTTGATATGTTGCTCCTACATTCTTTAAACCAAAAGGTTTCATCACTCATTCATAGGTACCTAAAGCACCTGGACATTAGAAGGCTATTTTGACACATCTTTCTTAGCAATAAAGATTTGATTAGAACCAGAATATCCATCTATAAAAGTTAGGGTTTCATTACCGGGCTCTAAATTGATTAACATATCTGCCACAAGTATGTAGTACTCATCTTTAGGAGTTGCATTGTTCAAGTCTCAAAAATTGATACATACATGCAACTTCCTATTCTTCTTCATTATAGGAACAATGTTCGACACCCAATCAACATAATGGGTTGTCCGAATAAGCTTAGTTTTAATTAATCGTTCGATCTCCTCCTTTATTTTAAGATTTATTTCAGGAGAAAAATGACTAGGAGCCTGTTTTACTGGTCGAGAAAATGGCTTTAAAGGCAATCTATACTCAACTAAAGACCGATAAAGACCAGGCATCTCATCATAATATTAGGCAAAGCAATCTTTGTACTTAGTCAAAAGTTTAATCAATTTGGTTCAAAATTCCTCATTTATGTGTTTACTAATATAAGTGGGCCTTACAATGCCATTATTTCCTAAGTTGATTTCATTAAGTAGATCTCGATATTCAAATCCCTTGTCGATATGATCATCATCAACTGAATTCCTTTCGAAACCCAAAGATTCAAGGTCATAAATACAATTGAAAGATAAATTAACCGAGTTGCATGAGGAAGCAAAAACTTGATTGAAATCAATAGCCAAATTAGCTGTCAAACCATTTACAATACAAATATTTTGGGATACATCAACAATTTATTGACTGACAATTTTATCTTGATCAATCAAAGCACTACCTATAACACTAGACTCAGAAGGGAAAGTACATGTTGCAGAAAGAAATCACTACTAGATTCGATTTCAGTAGTTGAAACGACCCTAGGAATTGAAACATAAGTTGTTAAATTGAAATCCCGAATTGATTCAACTTTATAAGAAGAATCATTGCTAGAAAAAGAAGAACATGCTGCATAAGTAAAAATATTAACATAATTTCTTAAAAAAATAAATAATCTGACACATCTTTTTCATTAGACATATTAAAATATCAGTTGTCGGGCTACTACTTTCTTTAGAGATACAAACTTTACTCCCAGACAAGAGGAGTATACTCAGGTACCGGATGCCTAAGCTTTATGTTCAAACCTTCCTTGGTTAGAAAACACTCCTCACAATTAAAAGAAGTTAAATTCCTGTTGACATCCAAAGGTTTCAGCTTGTCCTTGTAGACTTGGAAATTAATGTGCATCTGCTCAACATAAAGACTATCATCAGCCTCTACTACTACATTCTTCCCCTCACAAGTCCAAAGGAGAAGTTTTTGGTGCACTATGGAAGGTATCGCTCCAACACCATGAATCCAATCTTGACCCAACCAGGGCATTGTAGCTAGCCTTCGAAGTGACTACCACAAACACAGTTAATCGTATCAAAGAATCGACTTGAACTCGAAGAGCAACTAACCATTTTGCCACTGTTAAAGCTCCACTATAGTCAGTAACAGAAATATTGGTTGGAATCAGATCGTCAAAATGCTTCTCAACCTTAATCAGCATTCTTTCTAGGAGCAGACTAATAGTTGAACCACCATCAACCAACATTTTATTGACAACAATGCCACTCATCTTAGCCTTAATATGTAATGGCCGAAGATGCGGTTTTTGAATATCAGTAAGCTTATTGAAGCAACCTACTTCTTCATGATCACATACACAAGCAAAGGTATCTTCATACTCAAATTCAACCTCGTAATCTCTACTAAGGCTTCCTTCATAACTCCTTAAAAATTCGGACAGCATCATTGAGACTGTACCAACCATCTCATCATCTTCCTTCTCGAAATACTCCTCATCGAGATCATCATCATTCTTGTAACACCCTACCATACAGAGTCTTATGCTTAAGTCATAATTCAGAGATGGCAAGGTATTACGACCTCTAAAATAAAAATTTAGTACGTATAGTAGTATGAATAATTGATTATAAC
This sequence comes from Arachis duranensis, assembly GCF_000817695.3. Classification (NCBI taxonomy): domain Eukaryota; kingdom Viridiplantae; phylum Streptophyta; class Magnoliopsida; order Fabales; family Fabaceae; genus Arachis; species Arachis duranensis. The sequence goes on along the minus strand of NC_029777.3, from coordinate 97,388,002 downwards.
TAGGAGCCTTTGTAGAAAAAGGGGTAAACAAAAATCGCAACTCGAAAGCGCAACACTCCGATCGATAACGTAACGAACAAGAATAACCAACGCGTGATTATATATATACAAAGGAGTGTCAAAAATAGGAATATCAAGACTCAAAATCCGGCTGCGAAGATAACCGGTCCGAGCATAGCAATATATACATATGATAAATCTAGAAGTCTCCAGCATGCCTCAGCGGGAAACCTCACGTCCTGCATCTGAAAAACCACAAAATCCGCATGGGTGAGAACCAGAGGTCCCCAGCATGGTAACAGCTTCCGCATATATAATACATAATAATAGAGGAAAGCCGAAGGCAATCCTAATACTTCCTCCAGATAATATCAAAGCTTATAAACAAGCCAAACCATATAGGGGCATCTGACTAAAGATTCTTCGGTCTAACTAATACTTCCCTTTCCAATTCCTTCTCACCTCCCAACCACCAGCAGGAGTATAATGTAGCAAACACAGTTATATCAAGCAAGAAATATACAATTAGGAACAAGTAAGGCATTTAGACAATTAGCAAGTAATATGCAATCAAATAGGCAATCTCAAACAAATCACATAGTATGCATATGATGAATGCCTGTCCGTAGTGGCTGATGATATCATCTTGTCGGTTATAGAGCCAACCCGACAAGTCCTGGT
>NC_029777.3:97372259-97387189 GCF_000817695.3 Arachis duranensis | reverse complement strand
ATATCCATCACCCTCACTGGTGAATATTTACGGGGGCGAGCTCATCCGGGTCTTTCACAGTGCCCGGCCACGCTTACGACATAGGGTCAACAGAGTATCAAGTCTCAACCTGGAGCACGTGGTGGCTAGCCACTGCTACTACCCAGGGAAACTCGTATCTCAGATAGTGGAAGTGCAAATCACAATTATCAATAATTCAGCATAAACATGCATGAATTCTCATCCATGGATCAACATTTATATCAGCCATCCGGCTCACGGTTCAGTCCAAAACCAGCCAATATTCATATCATACACAGCCATTCCAGCTCACGGTTAAATCCATAACCAGCCATTTCATTAACAATTACAGCCTTTCGGCCCATGGCATAACAAGCACTTCCACCACCATCCTCGGCATCTCACATAATCATCTTTGATCCTCATTGATCATTCATCTTTCCCTTTCTTCACTCGCAAGTTACCTCATTCACTAGCCCATTCTCTCATAGCTAGGCATATCATAATGATTTAAGACATAAGTGGTGAGATCGGAGGCTTAGAAGTATGAAATTTGGCTTTGAGGCTTAGAAGTATGAGATTTGGCTTTTAAAACTCAAAAATCAACTTTGGGATGAAAACAGGGCCACGCGTACGCGCACTCCACGCGCACGCGTGGATGGCTTCAAAAACTCATTGACGCGTAAGCGTCATGCACGCTAACGCGTGGATTGAAAACTAGCAAATCGACGTGCACGCGTCAATCACGCGTACGCGTGGGTACTCTCGTGCCCAGGCACAAAACTGGCACAGTTCTGGCACAACTCTCTGGAAAATGGCTGGGCATTGGGTGCAGCACCATCGGCGCGCCCGCGCACACCACGCGCACGCGTGGATGGCGCATTTTGGAAGATCGGTGCGTACGCGCCAGGTTCGCCCACGCGCAAGGGGTCATTCTGCTAAAAATTTTTTAAGTTAAAAGCTGCAGAATTCACAGATTTAAACCCCAATCTTCCGACGGACATAACTTCCTCATTTTAAATCGTTTTTCACCCGTTCTTTGAACGGCATGGACATCCCAGATCCAATTTCATTTCTAAATAGATTTAGCACAAAACAAAGATCCGTAGTCCAAGTTATGTCCCATCAAAGTATGCCCAAAAACCATGTTTTTCATAAAAACCACAAAGTGCCATTTTCAAAACAAGCCATTTCCAACTCTTTTCAAAATCAATCAAAACATGCCATTTTTATCCCTTTTCTTTGAAATCAATCAAAATATATCAATTTCAACATCAAGCCTCCTCAACTCACACATTGATATTTTACCACAATATACAAAATCACTATCTCATCATTCTAACCCACTTCACCCAAGTGGCTCAAACTCAAATATATTGACATATCATATACTCTTCCTCATGCCAATTCTCACAACATCAATTCCACTAAATCATCAGTGTACACAATCAATATCATACTCACCATCAACATGGTTCAACCCACAATTCAACCATAACCAATCATCAAGCATATATCACAACATGCATATTTCTCATACATCATACCATCAAGGCATCATTAATCATCATCACATATATGACCACATCATATATCTCAATCATTCAACAACATCAACAATTCAATGCCTATCTTAAGGCCTCTAGCCTAAGTATTTCCTACCACATTACATATTAGATACGGGAAACCGAAACCATACCATAGCCGATTTCCCAAGCTCAACCGGAGCATTTCCAAATCACTTATCCACAAGCTCTCAAGGCCTCAACACCTCCAAGAACAGATTTTTCACCACCAAATCCCTTTTTCAAGCTCTTCAAAATCACCAATCAAGCTCCAATATTCACATATACACAACCTAAGTCACAATCATCATACCCATACACAACATCTCAATACCCAAACATCATAGAACAAATTACACTAGGATTGAGAATCTTACCACATCCAAGGTCCAAGGATACAAGATTAATCTTCTCCTTTAAGAAAGTTGGGTCCTATAACATCAAAGAGCCCAAAATCTCAACATTTTTGCTCATAAAACTCGAAAACAAGGCTGGAATTTTGAAGAGAAAAACGTGGCTTACCTCAAGATTAATTGTATGGGTTTTGTAGAGCTCTCCGCGGTGAACGCGTGGCCGCAAACGGAGCGGTAATCGGAACTCTAGATCAAAAGTTATGGTAGTTTGAAGATCAAGAGAGAGAAAGAACTTGAGAGAGAGTTCTCCCCTCCATGGCCTCCATTTTCAGCATGTGAGTGTGTTTAGTGAGGAGAGAGAATGCTGAAAACTAGGGTTTTGGTTTAGTTTAGTTGGGCCAAGGGCCCACTTTGGGTCCGGTTGGCCCGGTTTGGCCCGTTCGGTCCAATCTTGGTCCGAATTCTATAAAATTGGTACCGAAATTCTCGTCTCAATCTCCTCCGTCACATTTAGCCACAAAAATCACATTTTAGGCTTTCTAGAATAAATTCTCATTTATGGGTTAATTAGCCGTTAATTAATCGGGTTTTACAATTCTCATTAGGCATGGCAGAAACAACCTCTACTACCTTGCCTTTACCTATCGACCCCAAAGATTATAGTCCCTTTGGGTAAGATTCACCACCAGATGGTAAAGACCACTTTATTTTGTGCAGAAGGTTTTGTCCCCTTGGATGTAGGGGTTGAAGGCTTCTTTGTCACAACTCAATGGAAGTGTCTTTTACCCCAATTACTTCCTACCCTTCTTCTTGGGTATGAATATCGACTTCGACTATACCCTCAACGATCCCTTCGAGTATGTTGTTGTTGATACTCTCAAAATTTGCGCTCACAAAAATTCTAGAAATTCTTAATCCATTGAACACCAATGGCTTGAAATCAGCAAAACGGAGGAGAATAATTCTCTTGAGGATTTTAAGAACTTTAACCTTCTTAATGTCAAAGAGGATGCCTCTATCGGACTTGCTCTTCTTTGTGAGCTAACTCCTTCTTCAGCCTTTCTTTCTCAAATATTGTTGTAGCATCAGCATTGAAAATAACATTGCATCTTAGACATAAAGATACATCGCTATCTTTAACTTTTGGTGCAATAAAAAGTCCAGTAACCCATTTTCGACTCCAAGGTACACTTGTCGGACATTACCTTCAAAATCTCCCAAAGTTGTATAAAACTCGAAAGAGGTGAAACCAGCCGAGTTCACCCCAAGGAAATGAGGTTCAGCAAAGTTTGTAGCTGCATCAAATGGATCATCATCAACCTGCATATCCTTTTTTCCTTCATCGAACTTCCACCTCCCCTCCATAATTGCTTCTTAAATTAAATCCCTGAAACAAACACAATTATTAGTCGAATAGCTGGTTGCTTGATAAAATTTACGAAAAGGTTTTCCTTTTAAATCTTTGGTCGAGGGTAAAATTTTTCCCTCAGGAAAAATCAATTGTTTATCTTTGAGGATCGGAGCACATTGAATATTTGTTCTGATTTCAAAATATCGAAACTATATTTTTTACCATCCTTATGTTTTATTTCACTAACTTTATCAACATTTGAAACTTTTTTCAATGAAGGACATACATAAGCATAGTCAGATATACTAATAGCACATAACACACACACAGAGAATGCACAAAAGCATAGTCAGTCCATCCCTCAGCCTCTACAGGAACGAACTGCTCTGATACCATAATGTAACACCCTACTGTTCCGAGAGTTACCTAAAACTGTAGGTCGATCTCGGATGAGATCTTCTGTGTTGGTTGGAGCCGACGTGTCCGGCAGGTGTACGGCAGCCGGAGCTGGTGTGTCCGACTTGTTGGACTTGATGGTGGTACTAATCCTTCATCCCCGGAGGGTTGGGGGTACCTGCAAGGGACTCCGATGCTTAAGTTAGCAAGGGTATTAAGCAGGTATTGAGTAGAATCAGAGTATGAGTTATACCTGGGTGCTCCAGTGTATTTATAATGGTGAGATGTGGCCTCCTGTGGATAAGATAAGTTAATTATCTTATCTTATCTTTATCTTTAAGTGAGGTTATTTTTTAAGGGAACCGCCTTTATCCCTGTAGGCTTGGGCCGCCTTAGGATTTGGGGCGTGTTCCTCTATTTGGGCCCTTTGTTTGGGCTTTCCTGCGACTTGGCCGAGCTCTTTGAGAAGAGGTCGGGTTGTCCTGACCTGAAGAGGTCGGTCGCTTTGCCTGAAGAACATCCCGGGTCGGACAGCTCGACCCAGGGTATGAACAGTGCCCCTGCTTGAGCTCGATCTTCTCTTTTTGAGGCCGAGTCCTTGATTTTGGTCCTTCTGCGCTGAAGCCGAACTCAAGCATTTTGTCGATTCCTTTGTAGGAGTTTTTGAATGTAGAACATTTTTCTGCGCACTTTTTATATCGGCGCTTTGGAAACATGCGAGGGTTTAATGCCTTCATTAATTTTGACATTAATTGCCCCGTTTCCCTTTGGCTCTTTTATTTTGATTTTGAAAACCCAGAAACGTTTTCTCTCCTTCGGCCTTTTCGTAACTTCTTCGCATTTCTCTTGCTTTCAACCTTTTTTCGTGTTTGTGGCGTTGTTTGGTTTTTCTGAAGCCTCCGCCTGGAGTTTTTGCAGTTCCGTGTTTCAGCCCAGCGACGTTGCCTTTGCTCGTGTCTTTCTCTTTTATTTTTGAGAGAACAATTCCAGATTTTTGCCTTCCCTCTTCAACTTCCTCGAAGCCTGCGGCCTTTTTTCCAGGTTGGTACTAACTTTCTTGCTTCTTTCGTGGCTTTATTTTTAATTTTGAAGCTTTGATTTTGCATGTTTGAAAGTTTGAACCTTTTTGTGATCTTGCGTTTGTTTGTCGCTGTAAACGTGTTTTCCTTGGCTTTCTTTCGTGCATTCCTTTGGCATTTCCGTCGAGGCTTTCTGGGGTTTTACTGTTGCTTTCTGGTATTGGTAGAAGATCTGTACCTGTTTTTTACTTTTTTGGAGATTGCTTCCTGTCTGATCCTTTTTTCAAAAAAGGTTGTGTCTTTAATGGTCCCATGCTTTGTTGCTTTTGGGAATGTTTTGTTTGGTAGGTTCTGTAATGATTTGCCGTGTTTTCTCTTCGGCGAAAAGTGCTTTGTTGTTTTGAATCCTTTTTGAGAAATGCTAGGACGTAAGCTGTAGAGTTTTTGTGGAAACCTTGCTTTGTTACTGCCTCCAAAGGATGCCCCAGGACTTTGGTTTGAGTCTTGGGGTTTTCTTTTTCGTGGTTTCATCGCCTGAGAAGTTTTGACCGAGTTGTTTTCTCCCTATCCGAGATGTTTGTAGTAACCCTATCTTTTTTCTTACTTTGTAGGATTTAGTTGGCCTCATGTCTTCTCGTAATAACATTGTAGAGATGTCTTCCAGAGTTCCTGAGGGAATGTCCAATTGGCTGGACTCCCTTGTTTTGTTATGTGTTTCCGTTGTGGATGCTGAATTCTGCACAGAGCTGAGGAAGCGTCATAGGATTTGTGGGAACAATGCTCGCGAGGGGGATTACGAGCTTGTTGCTCCTGATTCTGACGAGAGGGTTTGCTTTCCGACTTCTATCGAGGGGGAGCGTCCTTTCTTTTATGCCTACGAATACTTTTTCAGCCAATTGAATGTTACTTTTCCTTTTACTGCTTTTGAAACTGACCTGTTGTGGTCGTGTAATATTGCTCCATCCCAAATTCACCCCAATTCCTAGGGTTTTATTAAAATTTTTCAACTTCTCTGCCGTGAATTAGATGTAACACCTTCCCAGACTCTTTTCCTTTATTTGTTTGTTTCTACCAAGCCTGGCGGTTCTTTAAAAAAGAAAGCTTCATGGGTTTCCTTCATGTCCGCCCAGGGCCACAAAGTTTTTGCTATGTATGATGAGTCCTTTAAGGACTTCAAAAACTACTTTTTTAAAGTTCGAGCTGTTGAGAGGGCCCGCCCCTTTTTTCTTGATGAAAATGACGAGCCTGCTTTTCCTCTAGAGTGGCAAAAGAATGTAAGAGTGCCACGTTACACATGGGAAATGCTTAGTGAGGTTGAGCGGGCTTTTGTAGTTGTTCTTGAAGATTTGTGGGGGAAACCTCCCCATCTGGATACAAAGAGTTTTCTGAATGATCCGTCCTTGGTTCGTCCTGCTTTGGGTATTTGTTTGTCTATTGGCCCGACTTTGCCTCTATATTTATTTCCTTATTTGTTCCTTTTTTTGTGACGCTTTACCGTGGTTGTTTTTGTGTTTACAGAGATGTCTAAAAATAATGACTCCATGAAGGCCTTCAAGAAGGCGAAGAAAGCAACTGCTGCTCTGAACATCTCGGCCAAGGTGACCGGCGAGGGATCTTCACAGGTCCCCCTGAAGCCCCCTGTGCCGAGTTCCCTTGGGCCGAGGAAAGTGATTCCTACTCCTTAGTTTCATCAGGTCGATCCTCCTCAAACTTCTGCTGCTGCTTCTGGTGCCCCCCTTTGAAAAAGCAAAAAACATCTGAACCCTTTAACTTGGATGCTCCGGACTTTGATGCCATTGAGTTTGTTGATCAGCAAATTACTCCCTATGGTGGGCTTTCCATGGACGATGTGTCTCTTTTAAATCATTTGTACTTTATTACCCAAAATAGTGTGAAGATGGCCCACATGGGTGCGGCTATTTTTCGAACAATTCAGGGGATTCCGGTTCATGCTACCAAATCTTTTATGGAGGAGGCCAAGTCAAAGTTTGATCGAATCAGGGGTCTGAAGGAGGAGGTGGAGGTGAAGTTGGCCAAGGTGGAGAAGGAACTGGAGGGCGAGAAGGCCAGCTCTATTGCCCTTGCCGCTTCTCTGAAGCTGGCCGAAGACATGGCTTTGAAACATAAGGATAGCTATGTCTCGGCTTATAAGGAATTGATGCGTCTTCGGGAGGAGGTGGAGACAGCTCGGGCTAATTATAGTGAGCTTCAGGGTCATCTTGTGGGTAGCGTAACTGCTGCCGCCGAGAACTTGATGGAGCAGTTCCGGGTTGTTGCTCCTGATGCCGACTTGACTCTCATCAGCCTGAATAATGTTGTGAGAGATGGTAAGATTGTCCCTGATGACCAAGATGATGAAGAGACTGATCCTCCCCCGGTGCCTCCTCTTAAAGTGTCGACCTCCTCTGTTCCTCCCGTCATATCTGATCCGGATTGCCAGATCTTGAACCGAGATGATGGAACCGTAGATGCCGTGCCCCTTCAGACTCGTCCTCCTTCTCCTCATACTGATGCTGCCGGGAAAGCTCCCGATCTTTAGCTGATCTTTTTCTAGATATTTTATGTAAATAGCCCGTTTTGTGGGCTTTTGAACTTTATTTTGTTTGACGCTTCTAGTTGCCTTTGCAACTCTCTTGGAAAAACAAAAGTAGCTTCTAAGGTTGATTTTGTGGTGATCTCTTGAAGCTTTCATCGTATTATGCATGATATCTGTTGAAATTTTTTGCTGTTCTGACCTTTTTAGGTTGTTTTGCATGCTTTATTGTTTGTAGCTTGGATCCTTTTGAGGTCGTGCCTGTGGGGGGTCCGACTTTTTTCTCGGTTTCCTCGCTCTTTGTTTGTATTTTTGGCGCCTTATGACCGATTTCTTTATGTTGGTCCCCTTCAAAAGTTTATTTTGTGATCCCCTTTTCTAGGCTTTTACTTGGTCTTTTTCAGGGATTATGTTGATAACTTTCTAATGGTAGGAGTCCGACTTGGTTGTGTCGGTCTCCTTTAAGTTATTTTTCGTAGTCCTCTTTTTTGGATCTTTGTCAGATCTCTTTCAGGGACTACTTGTATAACTTTTCTAATGGTAGGAGTCCGACTTGGTTGTGTCGGTCTCCTTTAAGTTATTTTTCGTAGTCCTCTTTTTTGGATCTTTGTCAGATCTCTTTCAGGGACTACTTGTATAACTTTTCTAATGGTAGGAGTCCGACTTGGTTGTGTCGGTCTCCTTTAAGTTATTTTTCATAGTCCTCTTTCTTGGATCTTTGTCAGATCTCTTTCAGGAACTACTTTATAACTTTTTTAGTGATAGGAGTCCGAATTGGTTGTGTCGGTCTCCCTTAAGTTATTTTTCGTAGTCCTCTTTCTTGGATCTTTGTCAGATCTCTTTCAGGGACTACTTTATAACTTTTTATTGATAGGAGTCCGACTTGGTTGTGTCGGTCTCCCTTAAGTTATTTTTCGTAGTCCTCTTTCTTGGATCTTTGTCAGATCTCTTTCAGGGACTACTTTATAACTTTTTTAGTGATAGGAGTCCAACTTGGTTGTGTCGGTCTCCTTTAAGTTATTTTTCGTAGTCCTCTTTCTTGGATCTTTGTCAGATTTTTGGATTGCTTTCGATAATTTCTTAAATTATTCTGTGTTCATCTTTGCTTATTTGTAGAAAATGGTTGGCGTCTTTAGATCATCTTTTGGGTGAATCGCGTTTTCACCTTTATTGGACGATTGTCTTTGTCATGGTCGCGCAGTGAATTTGTTTTTCACTTTCTACCGACCTATTGCTTTATAATCGGACGATGAATACTTCAGATTAATGCGTCTTGGAATCTTGTAGAATATCTAAATAATCTTTATTCAAAGGAAAAAATGCAAATATGTACATGTGGGGGTTTCCTCGTCCCTTTAAGTTGGGTACGATCTAGGTCTCGATATGGTGCCTCATTAAAAAACCTTTTCAGGAAAAAGAGTGCATCCATTTAGTGAGATCCTTTACCTTTTCTAACTGTAGTACCTCCTTAGGTTGCAGGCGTGCCATGATCGAGGAAGCTCTCGTCCATCGAGCTCGGACAGTCTGTAGTATCCCTTCCCCAGTACTTCAATGATTCGGTAGGGTCCTTTCCAGTTTGCTGCCAGCTTTCCTTCTCCGGGTCGAGTTGTTCCAATGTCATTTCTGATTAAGATGAGATAATTCTCTGCAAAATTTCTCGGCACTACCTTTTGATTATATCTGGAAGCCATTCGTCGCTTTAGGGCTTCTTCCCTGATTCGAGCTCTTTCTTGGATTTCGGGTAACAAGTCGAGCTCTTCTCTCTGGAGTTGGGAGTTTGCTTGTTCATTGTAGTGGACTACTCGAGGAGATCCTTCTTCGATTTCTATTGGAATCATTGCCTCCGCTCCGTATGCTAGTCGGAATGGTGATTCGTTTGTAGTGGAATGAGGGGTTGTTTGATATGCCCATAGGACCTGTGGAAGTTCCTCGGCCCAAGCTCCCTTTGCTTCTTATAACCTCCGCTTTAATCTGGCCAATATAACTTTGTTGGCCGCTTCGGCTTGTCCATTGGCTTGGGGATGTTCAATGGAGGTGAACTGGTGTTTTATGTTCAAGTCGGCCACCAGTTTTCTGAAGCCTGCCTCTGTAAATTGGGTACCGTTGTCCGTGGTGATGGAGTATGGTACCCCGAACCTCATAATAATATTCCTATATAGGAATTTTCGACTTCTTTGAGCGGTGGCGTTGGCCAGGGGTTCTGCCTCGATCCATTTTGTGAAATAATCTACTCCTACTATGAGGAATTTTACTTGTCCCGATCCCTGTGGGAAGGGTCCGAGAAGGTCGAGTCCCCATTTCGCAAATGGCCAGGGTGAGGTTACGTTGATGAGCTTTTCTGGTGGGGCGATGTGGAAGTTGGCATGCTTCTGGCATGGTGGACATTTCCTTACGAATTCTGTAGCCTCCTTTTGCAGAGTTGGCCAATAGAACCCAGCCCGGAGTATCTTTTTGGTGAGAGCTTACGCTCCGAGATGATTACCACAAATACCGCTGTGTACTTCCTCCAAGACTTCCTTTGTGTTGGTAGTTGGTACGCATTTTCGTAAGGGTATTGATATCCCTCTTTTGTACAGCGTGTTGTTTATGATGGTGTAGTACTGTGCCTCCCTTTTTAGCCTTTTTGCCTCCTTTTCATCTGTAGGGAGTTCTTCTGTTTTGAGGTAGTTTATTATGGGTGTCATCCATCCTTGATCCTGACCTATTATGGCTAGGATTCTTTCTTCTTCCGCTATTGACGGGTTCTGTAGTACCTCCTGGATGAGGCTTCTATTGTTACCCCCTGGTTTGGTGCTGGCTAGTTTTGAAAGGGCGTAAGCTCGGGCATTTTGCTCACGAGGCATGTGGTGGATCCTATATTCCCCGAGTTGTCCGAGCTGTTCTTTGGTTTTATCCAAATATTTTTTCATGGTCGGATCTTTGGCCTGGTAGTTTCCTGTTATTTGTGAGGTGATGACTTGTGAGTCACTGTAGATGTTGAGTTTCCGAGCTCCAACCTCCCTGGCCAGCTTCAGACCAGCTAGTAGTGCTTCGTATTCTGCCTGGTTGTTTGAGGTCGGGAATCCGAATTTAAGGGAGAGCTCAAGTTGAGTTCCTTGATTGCTTTCAATTATCACACCCGCACCGCTTCCTGTTTTATTCGAGGATCCGTCCACATATATTCCATTCTATGGGGATTTCCGGGATGTCTGTAAATTCCGCGATGAAGTCGGCCAGGTGTTGTGATTTGATTGCTGTACGTGCCTCGTATTGGAGGTCAAATTCGGACAACTCGATTGCCCATTGTAGGATTCTTCCTGCTAGATCTGTTTTCTGCAATATCCCTTTTATGGGTTGGTTGGTTCGAACTTTAATGGTATGCGCTTGGAAATATGGGCGAAGCCGCCGGGATGTGAGAATCAGAGCGTAGGCAAACTTTTCTATTTTCTGGTAGTTCAGCTCGGATCCCTGTAGTGCTTTACTAATGAAGTAGACGGGTTGCTGTCCTCTTTCATCTTCTCGAATCAGCGCTGAGGCTATTGCCCGACTTCCTACTGCGAGGTATAGTATGAGCGATTCTCCCTCTTGTGGTCGAGATAGGATAGGTGGTTGCCCTAAGAATCTTTTGAAGTCTTTGAAGGCTTGTTCACATTCCACTGTCCATTCGAAGTTCTTTCCCTTCTTTAAGGTAGCATAGAAAGGGAGGGATCTTATCGCTAATCCTGCTAGGAATCTGGACAAGGATGCCAACCTTCCATTGAGCTGTTGTACCTCCTTGACGCAGGTTGGGCTCTTCATGTTGAGTATGGCCTGGCATTTATCTGGATTTGCCTCGATTCCTCTTTGTGTGAGCATAAAGCCCAAGAACTTACCGGCTTCCACTGCGAAGGTGCATTTAGCCGGGTTAAGTCGTATACCATGCTTCCGTATGGTGTCGAATACTTGAATCAAGTCGGACAGTAATGTTTCTTCACTTTGTGTCTTTATCAACATGTCATCCACGTAGACTTCCATGATTTTTCTGATGTGATCTGAGAAGACTTTATTCATTAGCCTTTGATAAGTGGCTCCTGCGTTTTTTAGGCCGAAAGGCATCACAATGTAACAATAATTTGCCTTAGGTGTAAGAAATGAGGTTTTTTCTTGGTCTGGCGGATACATTGGTATCTGGTTGTACCCTGAGTATGCATCCATGAATGAGAGATACTTGTATCCCGATGAAGCATCTACTAGAGCGTCGATGCTTGGGAGTGGGTAGGGGTCTTTTGGGCAGGCTTTGTTGAGGTCAGTGTAGTCAGTGCACATTCGCCACTTCCCATTTGACATTCTCACCAAGACGATGTTTGCTAGCCGTAGTGGGTACTTAACTTCTCTTATGAACCCTGCCTCTAGTAGTGCTTGCACCTATTCTGCTACAGCCTGAGACCGTTCTGGCCCAAGTTTTCTTCGTCTTTGTTGTACCGGCCGGGATCCCGGATAGACTGCCAACTTTTTGTTGTACCAGTCGGGATCCCGGATAGACTGCCAATTTGTGGCTCATTAGTTCGGGATCAATACCTGGCATGTCGGCGGCTTTCCATGCGAAGAGATCAACATTATCTCGTAGGAACCGTATTAGTGATTCCTTTATGTCTCCTTTTAGGATCGTGCCAATATTAGTTGTTTTATCCGAGGTATCTCCGATCTGGATTCTTTCTACTTCTCCTTCGGGTTGTGGTCGGAGTTCTACTCGCCTCTGATGAGTTGTGGTCGGAGTTCTTCTCGTCTCTGAACTCCACTGAGCTCGATTGTGTGGAACTCTCCTCCTTCACCTCGGAGGTTTAGGCTTTTGTTATAACAGCGACGTGCCATCTTTTGATCTGCCTTTATCGTGGCTATTCCTTCCGCAGTTGGGAATTTCATATATAGATGTGGAGTTGAAACTATTGCACCGAGTTGATTTAACGTTGTTCGACCTATTAAGGCATTGTAAGCTGAGCTTACGTCGACCACGATGTAGTCTATCTTGAGTGTTCTGGATTGGTTCCCCTTTCTGAAGGTTGTATGCAGCGATACGTATTCCAATGGTTGAACAGGGACATCTCCCAATCCGAACATACTGTTTGGGTATGCTCTTAGCTCTTTTTCTTCTAGGCTGAGTTTGTCAAAGGTAGTTTTAAATAAGATGTCGGCAGAGCTTCCCTGGTCGATTAGTGTGCGGTGGAGGTTGGCGTTTGCCAATATGATCGTGATGACCATGGGGTCGTCATGTCCCGAGATGACTCCAGATGCATCTTCTTTTGTGAACGTGATTACCGGGATGTCTGGTGTCTCCTTCTGTCCTTCGACATGGTATACTTCTTTGAGGTGTCGTTTGCGGGATGATTTGGAGATTCCTCCCCCAGCAAATCCGCCGTGTATCACGTGAACATGCCTTTCTGGTGTGCGAGGCGATCGTTCAGATTGTCCGACGTCCTCATCCCTCCTTCTTTTCCTTGGTTCTTTGTCCCGGTTGGCCAAGAACCGATCTAACTTTCCTTCTCGAACTAATTTTTCTATGACATTTTTCATGTCGAAACATTCGTTGGTGGAATGTCCTCGAAGTCGGTGATATTCACAGTACTCATTCTGATTTCCCCCTCCTCGTTTGCCTTTAAGTGGCCGAGTTGGGGGGATTTTTTCTGTATGGCAGACTTCTTTGTAAACGTCTACCAAGGATACCCTAAGAGGGGTGTAGTTGTGATATTTCTTGATTTTCTCTCCGGAGCGATCTTTCTTTTTCTTGGATTCTTTATCTCGGTTGGCAGAACCGGACCTTGAGGCTTCGCCAAGTCGAGAATTTTCCTCCATGTTAATGTACTTCTGTGCTCGCTCTTGTACTTCATCTAGGGATGTCGGGTATCTTTTTGATATAGATTAGCTGAATGGTCCTTCTCGCAGGCCATTTATAAGGCCCATGATGGCAGCTTATGTTGGCAGATTTTGTATGCCCATGCATGTTTTGTTGAATCTCTCCATGTAGTTGCGAAGACTTTCTCGATCTCCTTGCTTGATTCCTAATAGGCTAGGCGCGTGTTTGGCTTTATCCTTTTGTATGGAGAATCGGGCCAGGAACTTCTTGGCCAGGTCGTCGAAACTCGAGATGGATTTTGAAGGTAGGTTGTCGAACCATTTAATGGCTGTCTTGGTGAGAGTTGTTGGAAAGGCTTTGCAACGAACTGCATCTGAAGCATCGGTGAGGTACATTCTACTTCTGAAGTTGTTGAGATGATGGTTAGGTCGGAGGTACCGTCATATAGAGCCATATCCGGAAGCTTGAAATCCTTTGGAATTTTGGTTTTCATAATTTCTCTGGTAAATGGATCTTGATCTTTTTGAGAACTATCCTCCGTGGATGATCGAGTGGCTTTAGTTTTGAGATCAGCTTCGAGTTTTATGAGCTTTTCTTCTAATTCTCGGCGTCGCCTTATTTCTCAGCATAGATCTTCTTCTTTTTCACGTTGATGTTGGGCTTCTTTCTCAAGTTGCTCCAATCGATTTTGAAGTGCTTCTATTACTCCTGGATTTGATGAATTTTTGTCTCCGTTGGTTTCTGGAGTATCTTTGAGTATTGTGTCCGCATTTTTATGCGGCGTTCTGTCTTCCAAACCTGAATCGTGGTCGTTGTCATGGTCATCCGCCATGTTAATGGGATGACTTCCAGGTTCCCCGGCAATGGCGCCAATGTTCCGAGAGTTACCTGAAACTGTAGGTCGATCTCGGATGAGATCTTCTGTGTTGGTCGGAGTCGACGTGTCCGGCAGGTGTACGGTGGCCGGAGCTGGTGTGTCCGACTTGTTGGACTTGATGGTGGTACTGATCCTTCGTCCCCGGAGGGTAGGGGGTACCTGCAAGGGACTCCGATGCTTAAGTTTGCAAGGGTATTAAGCAGGTATTGAGTAGAATCAGAGTATGAGTTATACCTAGGTGCTCCAGTGTATTTATAATGGTGAGATGTGGCCTCCTGTGGATAAGATAAGTTAGTTATCTTATCTTATCTTTATCTTTAAGTGAGGTTCTTTTTTTAAGGGAACCGCCTTTATCCCTGTAGGCTTGGGCAGCCTTAGCATTTGGGGCGTGTTCCTCTATTTGGGCCCCTTGTTTGGGCTTTCCTGCGACTTGGCCGAACTCTTTGAGAAGAGGTTGGGTTGTCCTGACCTGAAGAGGTCGGTCGCTTTTCCTGAAGAACATCCCGGGTCGGACAGCTCGACCCAGGGTATGAACACCTACCATACAGAGTCTTATGCTTAAGTCATAATTCAGAGATGGCAAGGTATTACGACCTCTAAAATAAAAATTTAGTACGTATAGTAGTATGAATAATTGATTATAACTAGGAGCCTTTGTAGAAAAAGGGGTAAACAAAAATCGCAACTCGAAAGCGCAACACTCCGATCGATAACGTAACGAACAAGAATAACCAACGCGTGATTATATATATACAAAGGAGTGTCAAAAACAGGAATATCAAGACTCAAAATCCGGCTGCGAAGATAATCGGTCCGAGCATAGCAATATATACATATGATAAAATAAGGAAAACCCCAAAGGAAACCCAAAGGGACACAAATACATAAAACCTATTCTCCAAAATCTCTCATAAGAGGAGTCATCACAGTTTGTATTATTTAATGGAGATAGAAGTATCTAAACAAAACATATAAACCAAAACATAGTCCCGAGAACAAAGGATCTTCGCAAATCTAGAAGTCTCCA
>NC_029777.3:97371537-97372190 GCF_000817695.3 Arachis duranensis | reverse complement strand
CATCTGAAAAACCACAAAATTCGCATGGGTGAGAACCAGAGGTCCCCAGCATGGTAACAGCTTCCGCATATATAATACATAATAATAGAGGAAAGGCGAAGGCAATCCTAATACTTCCTCCAGATAATATCAAAGCTTATAAACAAGTCAAACCATATAGGGGCATCTGACTAAAGATTCTTCGGTCTAACTAATACTTCCCTTTCCAATTCCTTCTCACCTCCCAACCACCAGCAGGAGTATAATGTAGCAAACACAGTTATATCAAGCAAGAAATATACAATTAGGAACAAGTAAGGCATTTAGATAATTAGCAAGTAATATGCAGTCAAATAGGCAATCTCAAACAAATCACATAGTATGCATATGATGAATGCCTGTCCGTAGTGGCTGATGATATCATCTTGTCGGTTATAGAGCCAACCCGACAAGTCCTGGTCGCTAACCATTGGACTGTCCCTCTGTCACGCATCCCCAACTCGAGTTATACTCGTTATAAACTTGATCATAATCATGATCTATATCCATCACCCTCACTGGTGAATATTTACGGGGGCGAGCTCATCCGGGTCTTTCACAGTGCCCGGCCACACTTATGACATAGGGTCAACAGAGTATCAAGTCTCAACCTGGAACACGTGGTGGCTAGCCAC
>NC_029777.3:97369980-97370768 GCF_000817695.3 Arachis duranensis | reverse complement strand
AACCATGTTTTTCATAAAAACCACAAAGTGCCATTTGCAAACAAGCCATTTTCAACTCTTTTCAAAATCAATCAAAACATGCCATTTTTATCCCTTTTCTTTGAAATCAATCAAAATATATCAATTTCAACATCAAGCCTCCTCAACTCACACATTGATATTTTACCACAATATACAAAATCACTATCTCATCATTCTAACCAACTTCACCCAAGTGGCTCAAACTCAAATATATTGACATATCATATACTCTTCCTCATGCCAATTCTCACAACATCAATTCCACTAAATCATCATGGTATACAATTAATATCATACTCACCATCAACATGGTTCAACCCACAATTCAACCATAACCAATTATCAAGCATATATCACAACATGCATATTTCTCATACATCATACCATCAAGGCATCATTAATCATCATCACATATATGACCAAATCATATATCTCAATCATTAATCAACATCAACCATTCAATGCCTATCTTAGGGCCTCTAGCCTAAGTATTTCCTACCACATTACATATTAGATACGGGAAACCGAAACCATACCATAGCCGATTTCCCAAGCTCAACCGGAGCATTTCCAAATCACTTATCCACAAGCTCTCAAGGCCTCAACACCTCCAAGAACATAATTTTCACCACCAAATCCCTTTTTCAAGCTTTTCAAAATCACCAATCAAGCTCCAATATTCACACATACACAACCTAAGCCACAATCATCATACCCAAACACAACATCTCAATACCCAAACATCATAGAACAACAAATTACACTAG
>NC_029777.3:97331451-97369945 GCF_000817695.3 Arachis duranensis | reverse complement strand
TTACACTAGGGTTGAGAATCTTACCACACCCAAGGTCCAAGGAGACAAGATTAACCTTCTCCTTCAAGAGAATTGGGTCCTATAACATCAAAGAGCCCAAAATCTCAATATTTTTGCTCATAAAACTCGAAAACAAGGCTGGAATTTCGAAGAGCAAAACGTGGCTTACCTCAAGATTAATTGTATGAGTTTTTTAGAGCTCTCTGTGGTGAACGCATGGCCACAAACAGAGCGGTAATCGGAGCTCTAGATCAAAAGTTATGGTGGTTTGAAGATCAAGAGAGAGAAAGAACTTGAGAGAGAGTTCTCCCCTCCATGGCCTCCATTTTCAACATGTGAGTGTGTTTAGTGAGGAGAGAGAATGCTGAAAACTAGGGTTTTGGTTTAGTTATGTTGGGCCAAGGGCCCACTTTGGGTTCGGTTGGTCCGGTTTGGCACGTTCGGTCCAATCTTTGTCCGAATTCTATAAAATTGGTATCGAAATTCTTGTCTCAACCTCCTCTATCATATTAAGCCATAAAAATCACATTTTTGGCTTTCTAGAATAAATTGTCATTTATGGGTTAATTAGCCGTTAATTAACCGGGTTTTACAATTCTCATTAGGCATGGCAGAAACAACCTCTACTACCTTGCCTTTACCTATCGACCCCAAAGATTATAGTCCCTTTGGGTAAGATTCACCACCAGATGGTAAAGACCACTTTATTTTGTGCAGAAGGTTTTGTCCCCTTGGATGTAGGGGTTGAAGGCTTCTTTGTCACAACTCAATGGAAGTGTCTTTTACCCCAATTACTTCCTACCCTTCTTCTTGGGTATGAATATCGACTTCGACTATACCCTCAACGATCCCTTCGAGTATGTTGTTGTTGATACTCTCAAAATTTGCGCTCACAAAATTTCTAGAAATTCTTAATCCATTGAACACCAATGGTCTGAAATCAGCAAAACGGAGGAGAATAATTCTCTTGAGGATTTTAAGAACTTTGACCTTCTTAATGTCAAGGAGGATGCCTCTATCGGACTTGCTCTTCTTTGTGAGCTAACTCCTTCTTCATCCTTTCTTTCTCAAATATTGTTGTAGCTTCAGCGTTGAAAATAACATTGCACCTTAGACATAAAGATACATCACTATCTTTAACTTTTGGTGCAATAAAAAGTCCAGTAACCCATTTTTGACTCCAAGGTACACTTGTCGGACATTACCTTCAAAATCTCCCAAAGTTGTATAAAACTCGAAAGAGGTGAAACCAGCCGAGTTCACCCCAAGGAAATGAGGTTCAGCAAAGTTTGTAGCTGCATCAAATGGATCATCATCAACCTGCATATCCTTTTTTCCTTCATCGAACTTCCACCTCCCCTCCATAATTGCTTCTTAAATCAAATCCCTGAAACAAACACAATTATTAGTCGAATAGCTGGTTGCTTGATAAAATTTACGAAAAGGTTTTCCTTTTAAATCTTTGGTCGAGGGTAAAATTTTTCCCTCAGGAAAAATCAATTGTTTATCTTTGAGGATCGGAGCACATTGAATATTTGTTCTGATTTCGAAATATCGAAACTATATTTTTTACCATCCTTATGTTTTATTTTACTAACTTTATCAACATTTGAAACTTTTTTCAATGAAGGACATACATAAGGTGGCCTTTTCCTTAATTTAGTCAAGTCGACTTCAAAATATTTGTTTTCAGAATTGTCCCTCAAAATTTTCATTTCGACATAAGAAACCTTTTTCTTTCGAGCAAGAAATTTATAGTTCTTAGACTTCTTCTCACTTTTAAATGTCTCTTTTTCTTTTTTGAATAATTCAACCTGTCTATCCCTTTAAGCCAAATGAGTTAAATCATGAATATGAACATTTGATAAATTTCGACGCATATAAAAATCCAAACCCATGGTTGCAATCTTAACTACCTCACTTTTAGGAAGTGATACATAACATTTGTTACATGTATTTTAAAATCGAATCATAAAGTCATCGATTCACTCACCAACATCTCACTTTTTTGTAACCATATATGTTATTGTAACATTTAACTTTCCTCTATAAAACTGAGCATGAAAAGCATTCTCTAACTGTGCTCAGGTCTGAATCGAATCAAGCTTTAGATTCCAAAACCAAGTGAAAGTATTTTTTGTTAAAGAGAAGGGAAAAAATTCATTTTAAATTTTTATCTTTTATCAAATTTCCTAATTCGACCATATATCGAGCAATATACTCGATAGTAGATTCTCCAACCTCCCTTGCAAACTTAGTGACTATCTTAGGATTCTTTACACTTCTTGGTACCTCATCCGTATGCACTTCAGTAGGAAAAGTTAACACAAAATAAGGTCGATTAATGAATTCCACAATAATACCTACTAGATTAAGCACATTTTTTATTGATCCCCACGTTGTTTAATACGAATTCTGTTCAACACGTCATCAGCATTTTGATTGCATCAAACCATATGAGGTATAGGCTCATCTTCATTGGAATTGACATGTAAATTTCCTTGATCAAAACCCAAATTTTCAAGATTCATTCTGAATTCGATTATGAGGTTGACCTTCATCGTAATCAATAATTTGAGTAATTCGTTCAACTTATCTAGCCAAACACTCATACTTAGTTTCATTATCGGTCATTATTGGATTTAAAATGGTAGTCATTTGCTGAGTTAACAAATTAACTAGGTCATGATGGCTCAAATCAATGTGTTGTCAAAAAGCAGCCATAGACCTCGAATTATTTGACGTCAAACCAACATGATATTCTCGATTCATTTCAGAGTGAGAAAAACTAGGTTAATTATTAACCACACTTTGCACATTCCCAAATCTAACTGGGGGTGCAAAATTACCCATAGGTGGAGTATAATCTAGAAGAAGGCCAAAAGGAGGGCAACCTGTGGTTACTGGCAGTTAAACTGGAGTTGGAGAAACTTGAGGATGTAGGTTACACCCATTATTCCCAGCGGTTACATTATTAACTGCAGCATTCTCCCCATAACCATTTTAGAATTTTGAATACTTTCTTATGCAAAGGATGTTAAACTTGCAGAAGTCTGTGCTACAACTATAGAAACATTATTATATGAGGATTCTATATTACTATTCAAGGTTTTTTCAGCCATATTGATGATCCTACCACTTCGAAGTTGCATGCACTAAAACAAAATGTGGGTTATGCCACTGGGCATGCCAATTTATTATGTCGATTTTTAATAAATGTGGGTTGGTTTGATATCTATGATCTGGGAGCGAAATTTATTCCTCTTTTGCGAATACTAATTTTTCTTTAAATGCACCAAAGATTCCTTTTTTGAACAAAATAAAGGGTACAGAAAAATAAAATGTAAATTAAAATTGAATTACTTAAATTCAAAATTACAGAGAATAAAGTGAATGACCTTAATTTAAAGAAAGTAACAAATGCATTCAACATAGTCAAAGGATATTGGAATGAAAATGACAATGCAAAATTTAAAAAGGAAAGAAAATAACTTTGCGGAAGAAAGGTGAACCGCAAGAAAGGAAATTACAAGAAATTTAAAAGAGAAATATAAAGACATGAATTGAAAGACATGGAAAAAATCTACAGAAAAGAAATTCTTGGCAGACTCAAAAATTTGCTGGGATGTGAGTGTGCGAGAGTGT
This sequence comes from Arachis duranensis, assembly GCF_000817695.3. NCBI lineage: Eukaryota > Viridiplantae > Streptophyta > Magnoliopsida > Fabales > Fabaceae > Arachis > Arachis duranensis. The sequence continues at coordinate 97,366,300 of NC_029777.3, read as the reverse complement.
CTTCTGAAGACAAATTCCCACATCTTGCTTCTTTTGAGTCTTCTTTATTTATAAAGCAATCCGACCAATCTTACACTACTAGATGTCACCTCTGAGAAGTAAAAAAATAACTGTTCCTGCCAGGTGCAGAGCCGGATAACTGCCCTTGTGTGACACGTCGTCGATTCTGGCACATTGTCCATCGAACTTCATTCTTCGACAAGCTATGGCAGATTAAGACCCCTTTCTTTCGACACCCTTTTTTTCGAATTAACATTCTTGCAAGTTCGACCAAAAAACACTTCAATCTGCGAACTCTTCAACTATCGACTAACAATAATATAAAATTATGTTATTAGATTGTTAGACTAAAACAATAAACTGATGATGAAAAAAATAAATTATATTGATCATTAAACTTTTCTCTTTATAATTAGTAGCAAATCTTCTTATTTAAAAAAAAACATTTATTGAAATTGAAAGTATTTAGTATACTAAAAACAGAAAATTCAAAAGAAAAGAGTTTGGACTGAGAAAAAAGTGGCGGCGATTAGCAGCAGCAGCGTGGTTCGGGGCTCCTACAACTTTTGTGGTGATTTGACAAATTCTAACAACTTTCCGATAACTTTTACAAAAAGTCTAGCTACTCTTTGGCGAGCGAGTTTTTTTTTTATCCGAGTTGGCACTTTATGATGACATTTTAGTGGGTGGCCTAGGCTATAAATATGAGGCTAAGTTCTCCATATTTTTTGTACCAGTCGGAAACACTTAAAGCTTGTATCTGACTTTTCTTTTCCTCTATACCTTTTGATTAGAGAGTGTTGTGAGGTGTAGTTAAATATTTTCTTTGAAAGAGAGGTGGGTCACAATGGACACACTTAAATACCAGGTCTTTCCTTAGCCAGAACCTTTCCAAACTGCACTCTCACAGTGTCACACTGCCTTCCAGCAACAACAACAGCAACCAAAGATCAACCTCAAGCTACAGGAAAAAATTCTTTTCTGATGTGGAAGGTCAGATTAGGCTACAACCATAGAGCATACTAAGAATAAATCCCAGCGAACTGAAACTCTGATACCACTTGGAAATAAGACACCACTCCCCTTTGAGAAAACACCTTTGATAGAGAAATAAAATAGACACAATCACAACACAAGAATTTAACGTGAAAACTCCAAGAAATTGGAGAAAAACCACGGTCGTTGTCAAATGACAACCAGAGAATATCACTATGTGAAAATTGTTACAACACATAGACTTCTTTCTCTCTAACACCGGCACCCCAGTACACCCACACTCTCTCAAAGCAAATATTTAACTACACCTCACAACAGTCTCTAATCAAAAGGTATAAAGGAAAAGAAAAGTCAGATACAAGCTTTAAGTGTCTTCGACTGGTGCAAAAAATATAGAGAACTTAGCCTCATATTTATAGCCTAGGCCACCCACTCCATTTGCTATCCTAAGCAATGTGGGACTAATTCAACCAAATCCTAACAATCTCCACCTTGATTGAAATAGTCACGCATCTTCAGCTTCCATTGTCAACACCGACAATTTTTTGCTGCCATTGTCTATACCAACAATCATAGTTCAGAGAACTATCATACTCCACCATGAAAGTATACTCACTTGAAATTAGACCACTCCAAATATTTCGCCTTGGTACAGATCGAAACCTTGCTGAAAACTCATGGTGCAACTTCCAAATTGGCTTTTCCTGGAAGTTCTTCAGCCATCGACATAACTCCGCCACACACCTTGCATCTCAACGCCAACCAATGCCCGTGTGCAATTGTGGACCCGATTGCCACAACTTATCCTTATCCATGGCAGTGCGGAAATACCATGAGGATACTTCTTGTCTTCAACGCCTTGTGCAAACCTGATTGTATCAATACATCCTTGACTTGTATTTGCCACAAGCCAAAATTGATTCTTCCATCAAATTTCTCTATTTCAAGCTTCACAGCACTTGAATATCCTGACATTGTTGCAACTGTATACTAGAATAGTATAACTCAACTATAGACCGTGCACTAGGAAGGGTCCCCAGGAAAGAGAGGTGGGTCACAATGGACACACTTAAATACCAGGTCTTTCCTTAGCCAGAACCTTTCCAAACTGCACTCTCACAGTATCACACTGCCTTCCAACAACAACAATAGCAACCAAAGATCAACCTCAAGCTATAGGATAAAATTCTTTTCTGATGTGGAAGGTCAGACTAGGCTGCAACCACAGAGAATACTAAGAATAAATCCCACCGAACCGAAGCTCTGATACCACTTGTTGGGAATAAGACACCATTCCCCCTTGAGAAAACACATTTGACAGAGAAATAAAATAGACACAATCACAACACAAGAATTTAACGTGGAAACTCCAAGAAACTGGAGAAAAACCACGGTCGTTGTCAAAGGACAACCAGAGAATATCACTATGTGAAAATTATTACAATACATAGACTTCTTTCTCTCTAACACCGGCACTCCAGTATACCCACACTTTCTCAAAGCAAATATTTAACTACACCTCACAGTGTCTGCTAATGGTTCAAGAATTTTCTAGTGACAATCTGACGACAATTGGTTGTCAACAGTGGTAGGAGATGGTGTTATAAATAAAGCGGTAATACTAGAGAGAGAATATTTAGAGTTATTTAATACTATATGACATTTATAATTTGATACACGTAATATCTGTAATTACATATTTATTATATCTAAAATTACACAATTATTCTAATGATAATTAATGAATGTTAAATAAGACAATCTTAAATTATTTAGTTTGATTTTTTATTGTTCGTTAAATATTATTGTAAATAAAGTATAAAAAGTTAAAAGTATTCATTTAAATGAAATTGATTTTTATTAAATTACAATCTTAACATAAATATTGATTTTGTAAATGAATTTAGTTCTTGATTTAAATAATAAATTTAGATACAATTTATTTAGTTTATTCAAAATTATGTCAAGTCAAATCTAAAATTGGCCAACTTAAGAAAAATGTGCATGTGCGATGGCATGGTGAGGGACCATAAGTAAGAAATAATGTGAGAGAGAGAAAAAAATGTTATTACATATAAAATACTAAGCTCTTTTTATAAAGTAATTATAAATATTGTTATGCAGCCTAAATTTGCTCCTCTCACTTTCATATAAATATAGAATCTATATATAAAAAATAAATAATAACTAATTTTTATATATTCATAGTTTATTTGATAAATATAATATAAATTCACTTTCCTCACTAATTACATCCATTCTGGTATTACATATATACTGGTATTATATACCAAAACCGTTAATAATGATTCGTGTGGCACTTGTAGAAATAGAAAAGGTACATTAGTTAGTTACTAAAATATCTAAGCAAGAAAAAGGTAACAAGATAGAGAAAGCCATGATCAAAGTGGGGAAAACAAACCATAAATGACTCAATGAGAGTAATTGAAGTTATCTTCTAGACTTCTACCAAAATATCTCTAATAATAAAGTTCGTTTGGACTTTGGATTATAGAGAATCGAAGGAAAATGACAAGAACACTAACAATACGTTTTGCTTGGATTTTATTTTATGAAAAGGAATAAAATTTCAACAAAATTTCTTTGATAATAATTTGAGGAATAGATAACTCCTCTTGTGAGCTCATTACAAACATAGTATTACCAACCACAAAAGGGTTGGAACTTTAACTCAGAAAAACACTCAAGCACACTCACATTCTAGAGGATTCCTGAGTCTGCAACCGAGTAACTTTTCTGTAGGGTTCCTTCCATGTTTTTTCATCTTTTTAATTTATCTTCTTGTAAACTTTATTTTCTTCGAGTAAATTTATCTTCCAAGTATCTTTTATCTTCAATGTCTAATTTACATTTATGCATTTTAAATTTTCATGTCGAAGCTCTTTGACTCAGTCGAAGGCATTTTACTGCTTTTTTCAAATTTCAACGCAAGCCTTTCCGTTTTCAGTATATTTTCGTTTTTGAAAAGCTTTACCTTTTTTGTTTCTTTTACTGATTTATGAATTTTAAATTATCTTTACTTCCAATACCCGTCTAATCGAGGACACTTTGATGCACTTTTAGAAAACTGGTACCTGCAAAGAGGAGTAGGTTTCGCTCCCAGACCACTAGATATCGAACCACCATCGATTTGCTAAAAATCGACAAAACAAATTGGCACGCCCGGTGGGACAGTTTTTAAAAATTGAAGTGTCAAAGAAGTATTTTCCAATGTCATTTGGTATATGCAATTACGAAGTGGAAAGATCATTCACATGGCTGATGAGTTATCGAATGTGAATGGTGGTTCATCCATCAATGATAGCATACTAGTATCCATGCAACAGGCTGATGTGACTTCACGTTCAGAAAGTACAATTGGAACTGAAAGTATAGCAGTTACGACTGTTCAAAGTGGAAATTTAGGACGTAACACTCGTCCACGTGACACTTTGCCACCATTCCAGCCTCCACTGACCGCTGGTTGCCCTCCATATGGTTTTCCTCCTGGTTATACCCTACCAGTGGATGGTTTTGTTCCACCTATTCGTTTTGAGAATACAAGTGGGGTGAATAATGTTCAAAATCCACAACAGCATTTCGAGTATTCTCGTGATTATAATGTGGGCGCTACTTCGAATGCTGCTAATTCAATGGCAGCATATCAACAACAAGTAGAGGAAAGTCATCATGACTTAGTCAATTTGTTAACTCAACAAATGACCACAATTCTGAATCATATGATGGCTGATCACGAATTGAAATTCGAATGCCTTGCTATACAAGTCGAACGAATTGCTCGAATTGTTGATTATGATGAGGGTGGAGGGCATAATGCCAGAGGAAATAATGAGGGATTTGGGAATGGATTTCAAAATGAAAACAATGTTTTTAATGAAGAAAATCCTCGTGTAGTTCCTTGTGGGCAAAATGCAGATGAAGTTCTGGCCAGGTTACGTGCTAATCGTGGCGGTGAACGTTATCAAGTCACTAGAATTGTGGAAGTATTGAATTGAGTTAACCTGAATGTTGGTTTTATGAACGGACCACACTTTGTGTCTGCTTTCTCCCAAGTTGTTCAAATGGCTGAAGTGCCAAAAGGGATAAAAAATCCAAAGATAGTCACAAAGTTTGCTGAGGAAGTTGGAGAATCAACTACTGAACATGTTGCTCGATATTTGGTAAAGATTGGAAACTTAACCAATGATGAAAACTGAAAATAAAGTTTTTTCCTTCTTTGTTAACGAAGAATACATTTACTTGATTTTCAAATCTCAGACCAAATTCGATAGTAACATGGAATCAATTAGAAACTACTTTCATGCTCAATTCTATCGAGGGAAAATGAATGTAGCGGTTACTGATCTACTGGCTCTGAAATGGAAGATGGTGAAACTATTGATGATTATCTGATACATTTCAAGAACGCTAGAAGTAGATATTATGTATCATTACCTGAGAGTGAAATAGTGAAAATAGCAACTATGGGGCTAGGTTTTACATGCGCAGAAAGCTGCTCAATGTGCATATCCCTGATTTGGCCCATTTAGCAGAAAAGGTTCGTTAGACCAAACTCATGAAAAAAAAGAAAGAGAAATATAGGAGTGAGCAAAGATCGAAGAGTAAACCCTTTACTCGAAAAGAGAAAGTTGCTTATGTGACTATGGAGTCCTCGGAGGAGGAACTCGATTTCAAAACAGAAGTCGATTTGGCTGAACTTAAGAAAGGCCCTCCGTATGTTTGTTCTTTACTCAAAAAGCTTCCTAGTAATGAAAAGTCAAATGATTCAAAACCAAAAAGTGAAAAGAAATATAGTTTTGATATTTCAAAATCTGATCAGATTTTTTATGTGTTGCTTAAAGATAAACAATTAATTTTGCCTGAGGGTAGAACCTTACTTTTAGTGAAAGATTTTAAAAGGAATATCTTATTGCAAGTTTCACCAACCAGCAAGTCATTCGACTAACAGTTGTGTTCGTTTCAGGGACTTAATTCAGGAAGTAATAATGGAAGGACGGTTGAAATTCGATGATGGCAAGAAGGAAATGAAGGTTGATGTTGATCCCTTCGATGTTAATACCAGCTTTGTCGAGCCATGCTTTGGAGTAAACATGGTTGGCATGTCCTATGATTTTGATGTGGCTCTTGATGACTTTGAGTCACAAGTGAGATCGGTGTATCCCCGGGCGGAAGACGGTTTGTTGGACTTCCTAGTTCAGCAAAAGATTAAAGATCGGGACGTATCTCTGTGTCCCCGGTGTAATGCTGTCTTTGATGCTGAAGCAGCGGTAATCTCTGAAAATGAGAAAATGAAGAAAGAATTGGCTCATAGAGAAGAGCAGGCGTGCCAGAGACAGCCAATTCAGCGCGTAGAGGGTCAGAATTCTAGGACTCCTCAACAAAGTGTGGCTGTGTCTTTAAGCCGATCTCAGGCTATAGGTGTTCAATGGATTCGGAACTGTCAGGATTTCCAGAAGCGGGATACTTTGTATCGACGCAACCCTCAGTGGGGACATCGAGGGCATCCTCGAAATCAATATCCTTATTATCATGGTCGAGCCAGAGGATATCCTAGAGGCAGAGGAGGAAGGAGAAATTTCAATCAGAATAAGAAGCCTCAAGTGGCAGTAAGCAAGGGGGCAACGCCTTCTGTACACTCCCAAATTATCTTTCCATCTGATGGAGAGACTTGTCCAAAGAAAATTCCATCTCCTGCAAAGATAGAAAAAGGCAAGGCGATAGCCGAATCCTCAAGAGTCGACAAAAACAAAGAAGTCGATGTTGATGAAGAATATTTTGAAGAAGGGGATGACAACATGATTAGAAGGATTTCGATCATTCCAACAGAGTATCTGAGGAAATTTGAAGGTGACCCAGAATAGGATTATGATCTGGAGGATGAGGAAGCCTTTTTCTTCATTCGAATTAAGGATGAGCCGGGGTATTTTCTTTGCCCTACTGAAAAACAAATGTCTCATCTCCGCCCGCTCCACATAACCACTACTTTGAGTGGGATCAAACTCAACAAAGTCTTAATCGATGGTGGGGCGGCGATCAGTCTTCTGCCTGAGAAGATGTTAATGAAAGTTGGAAAGTATCTTGATGACTTGGTCCCCACAAACATTGCTGTGACTGATTTTAGTGGTGTCTCGACACCAGCAAAAGAGCTGGTCACTTTGACTGTAAAGGTCGGATCATCCGAACGAAATACTGTGTTCATGGTGGTTCCATCAAAGGCAAGTTATAATGCTTTGTTGGGATGAGACTGGATCCACGGTGTGGGGGCTGTACCTTCAACTGTGCATCAAAGTGTTCTTCTTTGGACAATGGATGGCAAGCCTGAAACTGTCAAGACAGATTCGAATCTATATGTCGAATAGCTACATGTCGATTTTAGGATGTACAATCCTAAGTTAAAACCTTTGAATATTGACCAAACATTGAATTCTTATAATTGTGAAGGGTGCTACTTATCTTCGGAAGGCCTCTCAGTAAAGTTGCATTACAAAGAGTTGGAATTCGCTCCAACTGGTTAGGATTGTGTGTCTTGAAGATATTGTGAATTTTGCCCTATGGGCCAGGTTAAGGAGGTTTTCAATTACATGGTAACTTTACGTAATTATTTAAGTAATTTTTATCTTGTAGAAAATAAAGATGATTCTTCTGATGAAGTAGAATCACATACGGTTAGTAGTTTTTCTAATTATAGTTGCATCAGCTCGATTTCTTCAGTCGAGTCTCATCATGATTTAAATATTTCTTTTATGTGTATGTAAATGATGCTTCGAATCCAACGGCTGATTTAATAGCAGAGGCACGTTGTAGTGAAAATCGAAGTGATATTAATAATATAAACAATTTAGATTATTCAATTTATAATGAAGTTGTTGATTTCACCTTTGATTGCATCTATGATTTAGAACTTTTGGGTTTCAAAAAGCATTCGGTAAAAGATGATGAACTTCTGATGATGTTTGAATTACTTATATTTGCAAGGGTCTTGCTGATCCTTTTCGAACTGAACTTTTCCATCTTTTACATGAGTTTAAAAACTATTTTGCTTGGGATTATCATGAGATGCCTGGTCTCGATCGTTCACTTGTGGAACATTGATTAGTGTTGAAACCGAATGCTAGACCTATGAAGCAAACTCCAAGATGTTTTGCTCCAGAAATCAATGAAAGAATTAAAGAAGAAATAGAACGCTTGATTAAAGCGAGATTTATTCGAACTGCATGTTATGTTTAGTGGGTTTCAAATATAGTACCTCTGATGAAGAAAAATGGGAAGTTAAGAGTATGCATTGATTTTCGAGATTTGAATAATGCTACTCCGAAAGATGAATATTTTATGCCAATTGCAGATATGTTAATTGATTCTGCAGCGAGAAACAAAATTCTTAGTTTTATGGACGGTTATTCAGGATATAACCAAATCTTTATTACAGAAGATGACGTGTCCAAAACTATTTTTCGTTGTCATGGGACATTGGGTACTTATGAGTGGGTAGTTATGCCTTTTGGTTTGAAAAACGCTGGTGCAACGTATCAGTGAGCGATGAATGCTATTTTCCATGAGTTTATTAGAAAATTTATGGAAGTATATATCGATGACGTCATGGTTAAATCGATTTCAGGGAATCAGCATATTGATCATTTAAGAAAGGCATTTGTTACCATGAGAAAAAAGGGATTAAAAATGAATCCTTTAAAATGTGCTTTTGGTGTGTTGGCTAGAAACGTTTTGGGTTTTGTTGTTCATAAAAAAGGAATTGCAATCGACAAAAATAAGGCGAATGCAATATTAGCATTATCTGCACCCAAATCGAAGAAAGAAGTGTAATCCTTCTTAGGAAAGGTGAACTACCTTCGGAGGTTTATTTCGAATCTTTCCGATCGAACCCGAGTGTTTGCACCTTTGGTGAAATTAAAGAATGACTCACAGTTCGAATGGACGACTGAGCATCAATTAGCATTTGATTCAATTAAAGATTATTTGTTTAAGACTCCGATTATGGAGAATGTTCGTTCGCATGAGCCCTTGAAATTATACATTGCAGTATCTAAAAATACAATTGTGTGCATGTTAGCCCAAGATGATGAGAATGGGCATGAGCAGGCCATTTATTACCTTAGTCGAGTTCTAACTGATATCGAAACAAGGTATTCCCCAATAGAGAAATTTTGTTTGTCTTTATATTATGCCTGTATGAAATTAAAATATTATATGGTGGCTAAATCGGTAAAGGTTATCGCACAAACTGATCTCATCAAATATATGTTAAGTTTCCCGATGTTACGCGGACATATAGGGAAATGGATGTTAGCATTGACAGAGTTTGATTTACAATATGTCCCAGCTAAGGCTGTAAAAGGACAGGTCATTGCAGATTTTCATGTGGATAATTCGAAAGATCTGAATAACCAGAGGGCAAATGTAATCGATGTGGAAGTCAATTATTGGAAGTTATATTTTGATGGATCAAAACATAAAGATGGTGCGGGAGTTGGAATTCTTATTATTTCACCAGAGGGAATCAGAATTCTTGTTTGAATTAAAATATCCCTGCTCGAATAATGTGGCAAAGTATGAAGCTTTGATTTTGGGTCTCGAGATATTAATTAGTAAAGGGGCTTTGGAAGTTCAAATATTGGGGATTCTCAGTTAGTTTTAAAACAATTATCGAAGGAGTTTAAATGCAATAATGAGAAGTTGCAAACATATTTAACAACTGCTTGGGAGTTGTTAACTTCTTTTCGAAAAGTTTCTTTAGTCCATATCCCTAAAATTCATAATGAAATTGCTAATGAATTAGCACAAATTGCTTCGAGATATAGAATCGGCCCAGAAACTCTTAAGAAATTTGCTAGTATTCGCCAAATATTAGTGCCTGCGAGTGAAAGAGAAATTTTATGCATAGATGAATGGGAAGATACTGACTGGAGAAAGCTTATTGCTCAGTATTTAAATAATCCCAATATTCCAGTCGAAAGAAAGATAAAATTGCAAGCAAAAAATTTTGTCTTGATGGCTGATGAGTTGTATAAGAAAGGGATCGATGGGAGTTTGTCGAGATGTTTAGGCTGAGATGATCAAAATATTGCTTTGTGTGAAGTCTATAATGGGATATGTGGGGCCCATCAAGCTGGAAAAAAGATGAAATGGGTGTTATATCGCAACCATGTGTATTGGCCATCTATAATAAAAGATTGCAACGATTATGCAAATGGATGTTAGGAATGCCAGAAACATGGTTCGATACAGCAAACTCCAGCATCGGAGTTGCATTTGATAATTAAACCATGGCCATTTAGAGGTTGGGTTTTGGATTTGATTGGGCTGATCCACTCTCCTTCATCGAAACAACACAAGTTTATTTTGGTAACAATTGATTATTTCACAAAGTGGGTTGAAGCAATTTCCCTAATAGAAGTTGGTCAAAGTGAGATAATAGATTTTATTGAAGAACACATTATCCATCAATTTGAAATCCCTCAAACATTAAGTACTGATCAAGGAACTATGTTTACTGGTCAGCAAATTAAAAATTTTGCAGCCTCGAGGAGTATCAATATAATTACCTCAACCCCTTATTATGCGCAAGCTAATGGGCAAGTAGAGGTAGCAGATAAAATCCTGATAAGTCTGATTAAAAAGCATATCAGGAATAAGCCTCGAATGTGGCATGAGACTTTAAGCCAAGTATTTTGGGCTTATCAAAATTCGCCAAGAGGGTCAACAGGTACTTCGCCCTATAAATTGGTTTATGGCCATGATGCAATGTTACCATTAGAAATTAATTTGAATACTTTGAGAATATCAAAGCAAAATGATTTGCCAGTTGATGATTACTGGAATGCAATGTTTGATGAATTGAATGAATTAGACTCAGAGCGAATATTGGCACTTGAAAATATGGTTCGACAAAAAGAAAGTATTGCTCGAAGTTATAACCGTCGAATAAGGGAGAAGTATTTTAATATAGAAGAGTTGGTTTTGAAAGTTATTTTGCCAATGAAAAAGAAATTGAAGTTTCTTGGCAAATGGTCCCATACTTGGGAAGGCCATTTTCAAGTAGTGGGGTCGTATTCTGGAAATGCATATCGGATCAAGGATATCGACTCAGGAAAGATAATTGATTCGATCAATGGAAAATACTTGAAACAGTATTACTTTTGGTTAAATTAAAGTCAAACATGCATAAATCTAGAAAAGAAAAACCATTACAAAAAGTAAAGCCTGAAGTAAAGAAATTCAAGGCGCCAAGAGTTTTGCCAAGTCTAAATGCAGCTTTGCCCTTCTATTGTCCAAAGTTGAGAGTGCTTCAATATGCTTGTACTTGTCGAATTGGACTTGTTCAAATTGTTTCTCGTATTCTTCTTGCTTGGTCTCAATAGAAACAATTTCTTGAATGATCTGTTGTTGTTCTTGCTGGGCAGTAGTCAGAGGAACACCTATTTCAGCCCGCCTTTCACGTACTTTGGCAAGTTTTTCATTAATTTGGGCCAGTTCCGTTTCATGCCTTATTTCTTCTTTGTCATAAAAAGCTTGAATGGAAATGGCATGGGTGATCCTCAGGTCAAATTCTTCACGAGAAGCTTTTTTCGGTTGAAGAGCAGAAGCGCAACTATTTATTTCGGTTTTGATCTTAGCCTCTTGACGAACTAATTTTTGCCGGTAAAGAATTTCATAAAAATAATCGTGTTGTAAGTATAGTCTCTAAACCAGCAAAGAATCATTTCGTACAAAAGTTTTGGTTGTCACTAAAGCAAACCCAATAACATTTATAACCGAAGTTTTGAAACCTCGGGTCGTCTCTCAAGGAATTACAGGGAGGTATGCTTAGAATTGGTTATGAAATTGTATCTTTTTTTGGGGGTTTTTAAATAAGAAACAAGTAATGTAAAATAACAAGGCATTAAAATAATAACTAATAAAGCTCTTGGCAGGTTTTGAGACTATACTTACAACGTGATTATTTTTATGAAATTCTTTGCCGGCAGAAATCAGTTCGTCAAAAATGGCACCGTTGCCAGGGAATTGCAAAAGCATGCCTTATTATTGGTTATTGTAAATATTTGTTTATTCGTTTCTTTGTTAGTGTTTCTAGTTTTAAGAGTTTATTAACATTAATTTTTATTAGTTTTTATTTTCTTTAGCTACTATGAATTCTCACCCCTCTGGTTTCAAGTTTGGTTCCAATGTTGTTGTAGGGAATGGAAGCTCTAATAGGAACAGGCATCAAGGTTGGAAAAATCAAAGATGGGAGGAGCTACAAGGATTTTATCAACCCTTTTGGCAACAATCACCTCCAATGGACTATCAACAACCATTCTGTGATGCATATCAAGGCAATGGTTATGGTGGACCTTTCCGTGACAATCAACGCCCACCACATTATACCTATGAGCCCCCTCTTCAACATAACTTTGGACCACCATACTCACAAGCCTCTTTCCACCAGTCACCTCCATATGACTCTTATCCTTATCCACCATACCAACCCCCATATGAGCCGTACTTAGAACCACCACCTCAATATACACCATATTCATATCCTTCTCAAGATGAATCACCTTCCTACCATGCACCCTTTCTCCAAAATAATGAACCCTCCTATCCACCCCAAACCTCCATGGAGAACACACTTACCTCTCTCACTAGTCTAACCTCTACTCTCCAAGCTCTTATATCCGTATGGACCAACCCTCTACCCTCAATAGTCAACCCTCAAGCTCTAGTGCACTTCCTTTTCAATCACAGAATGATCTCTCCATCCCATCACCACCATCCATGGAAGAGCACCCACATCCATCAATCCAAGAGCAACACGATCCCCATGATGCTATTGACATAGAACAAGAGAAAAGGGATCGTCTTAGGGACGCAATGGATCGGTTACACGCGGCCTTATTTCCAGAGGAGTAAGAGGAGACCCAAAAGGTAGAGAAAGTAAATACCCTTGAAGATGAAGGAGTAGATGAAGGGAGTCGTCATGGAAAAGCAATCATCAAGGAGGAGTACGATTTTATGCTAAAACAACTGGACAAAGCCGCAATAGTTAAAGAGGAAGTGGTTGAAAACTTAGGAGATGCGGAACCTCCAATTGAACCTCAAGTCATGGAGTCGCCTTCCAAGACGGTTGCATTTGATGTTGTGGAGGGTGTATAACCTCCAAGGCATATCATGGTTGAAGACTTGGAAGAGGTTGATCAAGAGATGGAGATTAAAGAAGAAGCACAACCTCTCATGCCCTTGGTGAGCAATGAAGAAGAGATTGAAGTGAAAGAAAGCTCCCAAGAGGAAGAGGTTGATATTGAAGAAGCTTGCAAAGAGGAGGAAGTTGTCAAAGAAGAGCACAACGGAATGGAGCTTGCAAGTTCATTAGAGACACCTCTCCTAAGGCCATTACCGTCTAACACAACATTTAAGTGGGTAAAATTCTTATCCTTAACCTTTACTTTCCCACTTGAATATGGGCTACTAGAGACGGATGGTTAACTTAGAGCTCTTTGTGGCATTAAGAGTAAGAGGAAGATGGTTAGTGGTTGGAGTTGTCATGCAAGGTTCAATATGGTTGTATGCTCCAAGTTGAAATGCAAAGGTTGGCGTAGAGCTCTATTGAATGGGTCTAGGAGGATATTTGGGTGCTTCAATGAGAATTCCAAGGCTAAACCACCCGGATGGAACCATGATGATCAACTTAAAGATGGGTGTAGAAACAATATTTGGGACCCCGGCATACAAAAGGATCAATTTTGGGAGATCAAAGCTTGTGAAGAACTCCATCAAAGCTTGAGGAATTTACTTGGAATAGATAGAGCTTTATGGAAGTCCAAGCATTGGTGGAAATTTCAATATGAGTTCAAGCACAAGCCACCATGACAAGGAGCTCACCATATGTCCAACTTAAGGACTTTAACTAAAAGTGCTAGGTGGGAGACAACCCACCATGGTATAATCGTTCCTTTTACTCCTAGTTTATTTTATTTTAATTTTATTAGTGTTCATTCATAATTTCTGCATATTCATTTTCATTCTGCATTTTGCATTCTGCATAAAAAAATGGCAGAAAGTTACGTGGGAGTCATGCAGAAAGTGTGCCAATCGCACAAGCATCACCACGTGCACGCGTCCCTCACGCGTGCGCGTCAATTGAAAATTTGGCACTTCACGCGTACGCGTCAATGACGCGCATGTGTGACCTTAGAAAATCGACGTAAAGAGGTGTCAGGCTGAAAGTTGTGATGTCCTAGTGCGGGAACTATGCCCAAGGCATAAAGTCAGTCACGCGTACGCGTGCACGTCATTTTCCAATTCTGCACACTCACGCATCCGCGTCATATGCTATTTTGACACACACCCCAATGCAAACAGAGAGTTGTCCGCGCACAAGGCTGCCTTCGCGCGAGTAGCACAAGCTCGGTCACGCGTACGCGTGACCGACGCCAACGCGTCGTCTCCCCATTTGCTCGACCGACGCGTACGCGTGAAGTATGCATGCGCGTCACTCACGCAACACCACTAGATCCCTGCACCACCACTTATCTTATCTTTTCTTTTCTAATCCTAATTTCTTCTATCTTTTATTCTTTCTTCCTCCCTTCTTACTTTCTTTTTCTTCATCTCTTTAACTTCTCATCCTTCTTCTCTTCCATTCTATTTTACTTAATTTATCTGCATACTTTCATTCATTGTATTTTAATTTTGTGCATATTTTTATTTTCTTTTCTAAATTTATTATTTTACTTTTGGTGTTAAATGTTATTATTCAACTGTTGTATCTTTTCTGGTATTATTTTGGTACTTAGTGACTTGTTTTACACTGTTGGGTGACATTATTTATCTGTCAATGTCAATCTTTTATGATACCTATGTTCCTTTTGCATTGACATAAATTTATATTGTCTTTCCTTACCCACTCTCTTTCCCATTGTTGCAAATTTTGCACCACTGGTATGCCATGTGCTTCTATTGTTTTCTCACTTACATGTTGTAGCTACCATGTAATTGAGACCCCCATTATTTGGCATTAACCCACCCATACTTTATTTATTTTCTTCTCTTTATTCCTGGGTTACTTTTCTTCTTTTTCCTCTTCTTTCAGGATGACCACCAAGAAGGGAGAGGAAAAACTTCTTAATGGGGAGACAAACAAGTCCATCTGCACAATCTTTGGAGAAAAGCATCAGTTGGAGAAATCCGTCCACTTGCACATCTTAGTATGCACCGAGGACGGTGCAATCTTTAAGTGTGGGGAGGTCGATACCGACTTCCGTGGGTTAGTTATTTTCTTCTCAACACCAATGTTTTATTTTATTTGTTAGTTCATTGTTGCATTTGCATGTTTGATTGCATGTTTGTTTGATTTTTGTTCATTTAGCTACTACTTGGTTGAAGTAATATTTTCTTTTTCAAGACTCTATTTTATAATATTTCACTAATTTAATTTGAAATTTTTTTGTGTTAAACATGTTTGAAGACTATAAATTGGAACATGAATTATAGCTAAGAACACACAACCTGTGAGATTTGAGCTTAATTACGTGGTTACATTATTTAACCATAATATTTTATTCTTGTGTGTTTTCTTCTCTGTGATTGCAATCTTTGCTTTGTTCCATTCTATATTATCATTGTTTAGTGTATTTATATGCTTGCATATGACTGAGGCCATCAATTGTTATTAGCTCACTTATCCCAAATAGCCTACCCTTTCATTTACCTTTGTTAGCCACTTTGAGCCTTTTAATCTCCATTTGTTTTATATTTTACCACATCACTAGCCTTAAGCGGAAAAATAATTAAATACCCCAATTGAATCTTTGGTTAGCTTAAGATAGAGATTGTGTATCAACTAAGTGTGGGAAAACTGTGGGAACATAGGTTAATAGGGAATGTCTTATGTTTCTACTTTATTTAAATATTGGGAACTTGGGTACCTACTCATATGAGACCAGAAAAATTAAAAATCCATGTGCATTGATATGTAATGTTTACTTTTATATCTTTAAAAAAAATAAAAAAATAAAAAATAAAAAAAAGAAAAGAAAAAAAAGGAAAAAATCCAAAAGAAATATTCAATAAATAAGTAAATAAATAAGGGGACAAAATTACCCCAATGCTAAGTTAAGTTAAGATCAATGCATATGTGATAAAAATTAAAAGAAAGGTTGATGCATGAGTATGAGATGAAAAAAATGAGAATTTTGGGTAGCTAGACATGATTTTAGAGTTATATAGAGTATGTGTATGTTAGGTGAGAGCTTAGACTAGTCAAAGATTCAATTCATAGCTCACTTATCCATATATATATCCTCACCTTTACCTTAGCCCCATTACAACCTTGAAAAGACCTCATGATGTTTGCATTGGTACATTAAATACTTGTTGATTGGTTAGATAAAGAACAAAGTTTAGAAAGTATGACTAGAGAAGAGTACAGTGATTAACCCTAGACACTTGAGAGAGTCAGAGTGATATACACTACCAATGAGGGTTCAACGCTTGATTCTATGTTCCCTGCTTTCATGAGCTATCTTCTTATAAGTTTACTTGTCTCTTATTGTGTGATTTAAATTAGTGGAATCTGATTTATGTTTGTCTTGAAGAATTTATTTACTTTTAACCAAGTAGGTAGAAGCATTTCACATTTAGTTGTATTCATATAGATAGGATTGCATTTCATACATTTTACCATTCCTCTTCACTCCTTTATAGCTTCTCTTGAGCTTAGCATGAGGACATGCTAATGTTTAAGTGTGGAGAGGTTGATAAATTATTATTTCATGGTTTATCTTGTGCTCAATTGAGTGGTTTTTATCAACTCTTTACCCACTTATTCATACTATTTGCATGGTTTTACAAATCCTTCCCAGATTTTGTTCTATAATTGGAAACTTGCTTCCCAAGGCTTTAAATTACCAAAAAAATTCATTTCCGCTTTAAATTTGCTAGGTTTAATCCTCTCTTATTACCATTCGATGCCTTGATATGTGTGCTAAGTGATTTCAGGGATTACATGGCAGGAATGGCTTAAAGGATGGAAAGGAAGCATGCAAAAGTGGAAGGAATACAAGAAGTTGAAGAAATTGCTAAGCTGTCCAGCTTGACCTTTTCACACTCAAACGGTCATAACTTGAGCTACAAAATTCCAAATGATGCAGTTCTAGTTGCGTTGAAAAGCTAATATCCGAGGCTTCAAAATGATATATAATTTGCTATAGTGGCCATACAGAAAAATGACACGCACGCGTGAATCACGCAGACGCGTCGTTCTGCAAAAAAATCAGCGACCTGCACGTGGCAAAATTCGCCCCCAGCAATTTCTGGGCGATTTCTGGCCCAGTTTTTGGCCTAGAAAACACAGATTAGAGGCTATAAAGTAGGAGAATCCATTCATTCAAAAAAGAACACAACATTCATTATTCACAATTTTAGGTTTTTAGATGTAGCTTTTAAAGAGAGATGCTCTCTCCTCTCTCTTAGGATTTAGGATTAGGATTCCTCTAAATTTTAGGATTGTTTCTTCATTCCAGGTTCAGTGTTCCTTTAATTTAATTTCTCTTCTACTATTATTTATTCTATTACTTTAGTTTGTTTATTTTTCCAATTATATTTATGAACCCTTTCATGTTAGATTTGAATTTATGTTTAAATATAATTTGAGGTATTTCAGATTTATGATTTTTACTTAGCTTTTTATATTCTTGGCTTTAATTGATGAATTGATTAATTGTCCAGTTTTCATCATAATTGGATTTTGCTCCCACCTTATTAACCTCTAACTATATAGGTAAGTTAAGTGGATGAATTAATTTGATTTCTCAGATCCTAGTCAATTCCTAAGAAAAGACTAGAGTTATTGGAATTCAAATTAATTAGCAAAGATAACAATTATCAATCACAATGAGTTTGATAACTCAAGTATCTCCAATTAATCAATTCATCAATTAAAGCCAAGAATATAAAAAGCTAAGTAAAAATCATAAATCTGAAATACCTCAAATTATATTTAAACATAACTTCAAATCTAACATGAAAGGGTTCATAAATTAAATTGGAAAAATAAACAAACTAAAGTAATAGAATAAATAATAGTATAAGAGAAATTAAATTAAAGGAACATTGAACCTAGAATGAAGAAACAATACTAAAATTCAGAGGAATCCTAATCCTAAATCCTAAGAGAGAGGAGAGAGCCTCTCTCTCTAAAAGCTACATCTAAAAACCTAAAATTGTGAATAATGAATGTTGTGTTCTTTTTTGAATGAATGCATTTCCCCACTTTATAGCCTCTAATCTGTGTTTTCTAGGCCAAAAACTAGGCCAGAAATAGTCCAGAAATTGTTGGGGGCGAATTTTGCCACGTGTAGGTTGTTGATTTTTTTGCAGAACAATGCGTCCGCATGATTCACGCGTGCGCGTCATTTTTCTGTATGGCCACTATAACGAATTATATATCATTTTGAAGTCCCAGATGTTAGCTTTCCAACGCAACTGGAACCACATCATTTGGATCTTTGTAGCTCAAGTTATGACCGTTTGAGTGCGAAGAGGTCAGGCTAGACAGCTTAGCAATTTCTTCAACTTCTTGTTTTCCTTCCACTTTTGCATGCTTCCTTTCCATCTTCTAAGCCATTTCTGCCTTGTAATCTCTGAAATCACTTAACACACATATCAAGGCATCGAATGGTAATAAGAGAGGATTAAACATAGCAAATTTAAAGCCCAAAGAAGCATGTTTTCAATTATAGCACAAAATCCAGAAGGAAAAAGTAAAACCATACAAATAGTATGAATAAGTGGGTAAGGAGTTGATAAAAACCACTCAATTGAGCACAAGATAAACCATGAAATAGTGGTTTATCACCTCTTCATTTTCAATTTCTTGAAGTTGATATTGAGAGGCTATACTATTGTTGGCAAGCTCTTTGAATTGTTGGACTATGGTAGAATACGGGGTAGAAGCTGGAAATTCAGAGGTAGAATTCAAAAAATCAGACAAAAGTTGGTTGAGGAGAGCATCCTTGATCCATGCAGCCGGTGGATGATCCAAGAGTTTGAGAAGTAACTGGAGTTGCTCTCGAGTGTTAACATCCAACTCGAATAGAGAACTGGATGAAGAAGGTCTAGGGAGTGTTAGAGCAGGAACAGGCACTTCGTCTTCTTGAATAACTCGATTTAAGACAGAGATCAAGTTAGCTAAAGTAGCACTTGGAGGTGTGGTAGAAGCTCCCGAAATTTCAGACCCTGGTCCAGTGGGAGTTTGAAATCTGGCCTGTTGAGGAGAGCTGGAGAATCCTTGAGGAGTCTCTAAAACTCTAGATCGAGACGAGTCTGAATTTGTCGTATCAGCAATTCGAGAGGCAGAATTAGAGTCTGGAGCTACCTGGTTTTCAATAGAATGTGCAGCTTGATTGTTTGGTGAGGCTGGACTAACGATTTGAGTTTGTGTTGGAGAATGCTGTGGTGGGTCTTTCGTCAAATCAACTATCTGGTCCCATGGGGAGGTGGAAACACCTGTAGTGGTTCAACTGACCCCGTAACTTGAATTAAATCATGAGATGTGGAATGTTCTAGGTCAAGGTGTTATTGCAAAAGTGGTTGATCAGGCGCCACAAAAGATGTGATTGAGTGAGCGGCAGTGGCAGGCTGATATGGAAGGTACACAATTATAAGTTAAGACTTATTTTAATTTAAAAGAAACACATATAGAAATGATAGTGTTACCAGGATAAGTCTTGGTCTTCGAATTAGTTTAGGACCAGGATCTGAATCGGCTGCATCTTCTGATTGAGAGGAGCTGCGAGGGTATCCTTAACAGTTTGTTCACTTCCCTCAGAGCTTTCACTTGATGTTTGCAACCGTAACTGATAAAAGCTCAAAATTAAGAGTGATTAAGTAAATGTAATTTTTAGAATATTTCAAGTTAAAGGGTATAAAGATAAATAGAAATGGTTACCCTTCTAGAGGTCCTGGTGGGAGTTCTTCGACTTTTGTATGGTGGTTGTCGAGATGTGTCAGCCGTTTTTTGTGGGTTTTTTTTTCGGGAACTTTCCGCAGTGGGGGCTGTTCGAATAGCAGATTGCTAAATTTTCTCTAAGGTACAAGTATACCTTGAGTAGTAAGCAGCCCACCATTCAAAGCAGGATTTTGTAATGTAAGAGCTGCGATCATAGACCAGGAAATTGAAATGTTTCCTGCGTTGCTGATTCTTTAAGAGGCAAGAGTTGAACTCTTCTTGAGAAGTTAAAGTGATGTGGCAGAATGAGTCACCATTTCGAGGCAGTGGCCTTGTGATTGCTTGAGAAAATCCTAGTTGCCTGGCTGATATGAAGAGCATACATGGTTACTTTGAATCTTTCCTTTTTTTGTTGGGGCAGTCCTGTAGGAATTACTTGGACAGTTAACAAGTTTGCCCAATTCCGATTTGCGAGCTCATTTTCCTCGTTGCTGTTGGGGAAGAGTAAACGATCAAGCCATGTCGGACCACAATTTCGACGCATAAAAGGAGAGAAATTGAGGTTGTCATTGTCAAAGTCTTTACAAGAGTGAAAGAGGGAAAAAATAGCCTAAAAATTGGTCTTCATCCGATTGTGTGTCAGAAAAATTGGGCCTGTAATAAGCTAATCGAAAACCTTCGATATGCTGTTTATCAGTACCACCGCTTCCAGGTTTTATCATAAATTTTTTGAAAATGGCATTAAGCCATAATTGGAGAAGCTAGAGAGGGCCTCCTGTACTGATTATACTATTGTCTCGGAGACAATGAACGAATTGACCAAGTTCTTCGAAAATGTGCCCAAGAAGAAGTTTGGCCAAGCTAAGAACTTTCCCTTTATGAAGTAGAGCAGCCAAGGGAAGTAAGAGTTTTGACATCTGAACGCTTCGAGAACAGAAAAGGATTGCATTCAGCCAATAAAATAAGAAGGTGACATGCTCATTATCTATAAAATCAGTACCTTCTACACCCATGTTATGAGCAATGAAATCACTATAAGAATTGGTTAGAGTAACACTATATTGGCATTCAGGATGCATATCAGGAGTATAATCTGGAGGACTTATCAGAAGCCATGTGATAGCGGCTACGTCTAGAAGAGACATTCCGATCATTACACAAGGGAGGTGGAAGTTGTTGGTTGTCCTGTTCCAAAAATAATTCACAGCGCCAATCATCTAAGGGAGCGTTGCAGGTGAGAAATGGGAGAGCTTTAGTAGTTCCTGTATTCCTGAAGCCCCCAGTTAGCATTTTTTGTGGGTTCAAGGTGTTGATACCAGGCTGTGAAGTCGAATCCTCAAGGATTAATCTTTGGATTATTCCTGAAAGGTTTTTGATTAATGAAGAAGGAGATGTTGAGGGCTTGATTAATCAACAGATCTTCCCTCTCAGCACTAAGGAAGTTTCTTGTTTGCCTTCTCTAGGGATTCAACTAGTCCGAGGAAACAATGAGCATCTGCGCCTACTATGAAAGGGATTAAGATTCTAGTATCATTAATTTGAAGTTGAGGATCATCAATGACTTCATCATTGACTTGGTTCAGTATACGAAGGGCTGGAGGTGTTACTGCGTGACCTTTACCTTTGTCTTGAGCAGCAGCGTGAGAGGAAGGAGCAGCCATTGCAAAACAGGGAAAAGGAAGTTTTGAAGGGTTGAAGGTTTTGTGATATTGAGACAAGAGAAGTTTAGAGAGCAAGGGATCGAGAAAAATTGAACAATGGCGAGAATGATGAATTTAAAGTGTTACTGTATCCGTTATTACAGAGGGAATGCGAAAAGAGGTAACTTCGTGAAGAAGGCGAAATGGTGGAAAGAGAAAGCATAAGTCTCGGGAAACGTGTCGAGTGGATCAGTATTAATAGGGAGTTAAATGGTAATTATTACCGATTTAAGAGATCGAAATTTGAATTTGGATTAAGTATTTCATCTTCCAATAGTGTTATCGAAGGCAAACACATTAATCTAAGGGGGTAATTTGTTTATCGAAAAATATTTTCAATGAAGGCAGGTTGGTTCGAAGTAGTAAAGAGGTCGAAGACATAAGCAGTTTTTGAAAGGATACACGTGCAAGTATTAGATGGAAGTGCTCGACACGGATTCGATCTCAAGGCCCTTTATTAATCAAAAAAGTCCATTTGAACAAGGTACTAGAGTCAAGTAATCGAATAAGTTATTCGAATAAGGGGATCGAGCAGTTGTGGTAGTGGAGAAGTTAAAGGCTTTTATCACGCGAGGAACTCATGGGTAACGTTTATAGGCAAAGAGGTGGGAACAGTTACCAAGGATTATGCATTCAAGGCTGTGATTTTGTAATTAATTGTAATTAATTGACTGTTACCAAGAGTATATTATAAATATTAGAAAGTTATAGGGAATAAGTGTTGAAACTTTAACTTAGAAAAATACTCAAGCACACTCACATCCTAAAGATTTCCTGAGTCTGCGACGGAGTAACTTTTCTGTAGGGTTCCTTCCATGTTTTTTCGTCTTTTTAATTTATCTTCTTTTAAACTTTATTTTCTTCAAGTAAATTTATCTTCTAAGTATCTTTTATCTTCAATGTCTAATTTACATTTATGCATTTTAAATTTTAATGTCGATACCCTTTGACCCAGTCGAAGACATTTTACTGCTTTCTTCAAATTTCAACGCAAGCCTTTCCGTTTTCAGTACATTTTCGCTTTTGAAAAGCTTTACTTTTTTTTGTTTCTTTTACTGATTTATGAATTTTAAATTATCTTTACTTCCAATACCTGTCTAATCGAGGACACTTTGATGCACTTTTAGAAAACTGGTACCTGCAAAAATGAGTAGGTTTCACTCCCAGATCACTAGATATTGAACCACCATCGATTTACTAAAAATTGACAAAATACATTGTATAGCTAATCCTTCATCATCCAAACATTATAGCATTTCTCCTTCCCTCTCACAACCACATCCATGCTAGCAGATTCCTTGAACGGGACAAGCGTAGCAAAGGATGCTATCAAAGATTTGCATATTCTCGGTACATTGATCTTTTTGAAGGCTTCATTAACATTGTCAAATGATATAACCACGTCTTTTCTTTTACCAAATTCATCTTTAAAGTAACCCAATCAGTGACAATAATTTTTTCATAAGTGTAAACTTGAGATTGATATTCATTTTGTCCGCAATCGAATTATACAACAATAAGCGCATGTAGTTCATATCCCATTGTAGGACCAGCTGATGGACATCTTGACTAAACCATTCTTCCAAGGAAGAAATCCTGTGATTAAAGGGAGATGCTAGAGGCTGAGAGAAGCTAGCAAGGTAGGTAAGATTTGTTGAGCTGGCTTTTAGTTTGTTATATACTTATATATTGCTGAAGTATAAATAAGGAGAGGAGCTTAGTTGAGACAATGAAAACCATAGTCTTTCAAATTTTTTATAAAAAAATCAGTAATAATTTTTTAAAGAATAAAAATAGTTCAATTGACTAAAATACTTTACTATAACTTAACTATTATAAAACAATCATTTTCAACAATAAATTTGTAGTCCCCAAAATTTTATTTCAAGCTCCACTATTGGTATAAATAATCACTCACCTCACATCACTATAATAATTCACCACTTTCAATAATTCATTATTATTTGGTCTCTGATACCTTTCAATTTAATATGTAGTTTGTTATTGGGCTATTTTTCAAGTATTAAATGTAGTATATGTTATTGACTATGATTTAATAACTTGTTAGGGTTTTTGGGAAGTAATCCTAATTTCACAATTTGACGTGTTCAATTATCAAGTGTGTCACATAGAATACAATCATGACAGTGAATGCTGCTCTCTCAGATTCAGGTCAACACACAAAACAGGATGATGAAGACCCAATTATAGTCGTAGAGAAGAAAGATATTCAAGTAGGGGTAGAAAGATGTTCCAAAAGCTTGGTGGGGAGACTTTGGGCAGACAAGCAGTTTTCAGTAGGAACAATAGAACCAGCAATGCAAGCAATTTGGCGACAACCAGAAGGATTCAAGGTAATTGATCATGGTGGGAATGTGTTCCAATTCTTCTTTCAAGACGAAAAAGATGTCATAAGGATCGAACGGGGTGCACCATGGCTCTTTAAGAATTATATTTTAAACTTAAAATAGTGGAAGGAGGACGAACATATTGGAGATCTAGATTTCACCCAAGTCCCGATGTGGGTTCAATTTTGGGGGCTACCGGAGCACTACAAAATGAAGGACTTAGGATCGAAGCTCGGATGTTCTTTTTTGGGATGTTCTAGATATGGATATCTTCCAAATTCGAGGCAAAGAACACAGCATAGTTAAGGTACAAGTCAGTTTAGATATCACTAGACCGATTAAAAGATCCCTGCGTATAGTCGGCCCAAATAAAAAGGTGCAGAAAGTTGGTTTGAAGAATGAACTGATAGGGAACTTTTGCAACTATTGTGGCTATGTGGGACACGAGGCAAGGATGTGCAGTTTTCAACTTGATGATTCTTTAAAGGAGAGGTTAAAGAAGAAAGATTGGGCGAATGGCTAAAATCAAATCAATCAAGTAGAAGAGAGAATCACACAGAAGACAATTTTGACTCTAAGGTGTCGATAAATGAGAAGAGTAGACAAAACAAGATTACAAAGCCTATTCCAGTGAATTTGATCAGGAGTTTGGATAGTTTGTCAATGCAGTCACAGCAACATCAGAAGGAAAACAAAGGAGAAGAGGTAATGAGTAAAGACCGAACATTGCAGAATAAACACTTACCAAAACTCCAACTATTCCAAGAGATGCAGGCAACGAAAGAAAAACAAATTTTGGAAAACTACCGAGAAGAAAGTGGAGACTTGGGAATGGGAAGAGAAGGGGAAAGATTTGTGTTCGGAAGCACCACGAATGGGGAGAAGGGATAGAACCTGAAACAACTAGCCCGATAAAAATTCTTGAAGGTGATCGGAAGCAAAAGAAGGCCCCAGGGAGAAAGAATGATTGCTAGAAAAAGGAAGATATGCTCAGCAGAGGATGAAGCTAGCATTGCTGAAGATGGAGAGGGTGCCACCCCACATTTGGCACCCAAGGATCCATGAAGATGATGATGTGGAACTGTCGGGGTATGGGGAATCCCCTGACAGTTCACAACATACAAGGGATCTGTAGATCCCATTCCCCCAAAGTAATATTTTTATGTGAAATAAAAAATATTACCTTGAATGTAAATAGCCACTGCAACAAAGTTGGATATCAGCAGGTTTATTGTGTCGATCCAAGAGGAGGTTCTGGAGGTTTGGCACTAGCTTGGAAGGAGGATAGTAGAATTTCAGTACGATCCAGTGATGACTTTTTCATCCACTTTGATTGGATAGACATTGCCAATAAAAAAGGATGGGAAGTAATGGCAGTTCATTTATATTGTGACGAGAGCATTCGTTCAGCCCAGTATCAACAAATCCTGGATATTAAGAGGTCAACAAGCCCCTACTTTCTTGTGATAGGAGATTTTAATGCCATATCCGCTTCTCATGAAAAGGAAAGGAGGCGCAGGAAATCAGCTGCATCAATTGAGGCGTTTAATAATTTTATTAATGATGGGGGAGTTAGTGGATTTGGGATATGAAGGAAGGAAGTTCACCTGGAGTAATCGACAATACGAAGAGAATCTTATTCAGGAAAGGATAGACAGATGCCTTTCTTCTCTCCAGTTTCGAACAGATTATTCGAGAGTAGCAATTCTTCACCTAGAAGACTCAGATTCTGACCACCGTCCGATTTTATCAATGGCAGATAGAGAGGTACATAAAACTAAGAGAAGGTTTCGGTTCCAAGAAAGGTGGTGTGATAGTGAGGAGGTTCGGCATATTATGGAAGAAGCTTGGCACTCACAATTTGAAGGCTCCCCAATGTTCAAGTTCTTTTCCAAATTGAAGAAATGTAGACATGGACTAGTGGAATGGCAAAAATCCAGTTCAAACAACTTTCAAAAGGAAATTTCATAATTAAGAATCAAAATAGAACAAGAGAAACTCAAAGGCACAGAAGTAGACAGAATAAAGATTCTTTAATTAGAAGGAGTTATCAAAGGCCTATTTAGAAGAGGAGAGATATTGGAGAGAAAAATTCAGAATTCAATGGTTGAAATGGGGTGATCAAAATACCAAATTTTTTTCATGCCAAGGCTCAAACTCAGAACCGGAAAAATAAAATTTATATGCTGCAAGACGGTAATGAAAATTTCAGATCAGACACGGTAGGTATAGCTCAAATTGCTACTGAGTACTTCCAAAAATTGTTCACGTCTTCAAACCCCAGACCAGCCACGGGTGAACTAGAGGACTTGGAGGCTAAGGTGAATGAAGAAACAAATCGAAGACTTACTAGACGAGTAACAGAAGAAGAAATAAAAAAAGCAACATTTTCTATCAATGCATTCTCCGCCGCATGTGATGATGGATTCAATGCTAAATTTTACCAACACTACTGGGAGATAATTAAAGAGGATCTAAATGCTGCCATAAAGAGTTTCTTTGCAGGGGGAAGGATGTTGTGAACAATGAATCATGCTCATATATGTCTAATCCTAAAGGTGCCAAATACAGAATCCATGACCCAGGCTCGTCCGATTAGCCTTAGCAGTGTCTTCTACAAGATTATTTCCAAGATTCTTATTCATAGAATGCAGGGTATGTTGGATAAAATTATTAGTAATAATCAAAGTGCCTTTATTAAAAGGCGTCTGATTAGTGATAACATCCTAATTGCACATGAATTTATGCATTTTCTGAAAAATAAAAATTATGGAGACTATGAGATGGCAGTAAAACTCAATATGAGTAAGGCTTATGGCAGAGTTGAATGGTCTTTTGTTTGGGAGATTATGAAGAAGCTTGGTTTTTGCAATAAATGGGTGGACTAGATTAAAGAGTGTGTTACCACAGTGTCCTACTCTGTTACTGTGGATGGACAACCATATGTTTTTTTCAAACCATGTAGGGGATTGTGATAAGGTGATCCCCTTTTCCCCTACCTTTTTCTACTTTGTACAGAAGGACTTTTCCATCTGCTCCACAGAGGAGAATAGAGGAGAGAAATCTCATGCTTAAGACTCAACGGTAGATGCCCTATAGTCAGCCACTTATTCTTTGCAGATGATTCCATTCTCTTTTGCAAGGCAAACGAGGTAGAATGCAACAAGCTGATGGAGATACTGGAGTGCTATGGTGATATTAGTGGGCAGACAATTAATTTCTCTAAGTCATCTATTTTCTATAGCAAGAACACCCCTAGTCCTAACAGAGAATTCTTATCTCAACTACTTCAGATTTCACACGTAGGCAGACAAAATAAGTATTTGGGACCAACAGTGATTAATAGATTAAAAACTCAGACCTTTAACTTTATAAAGGAGAAAGTTGATAAGAAACTACAGGCTTGGAAGCGATCATTATTGTCAGTCAGTAGGAGAGAGGTTTTAATTAAAGCAGTAGCTACGGCTGTTCCGATCTACACTTTGAACTGTTTCAAGCTCTCAGACACACTGCTAGACGAGATTCAGAGAAAGATGATAAATTTCTGGTGGGGCAAAGGGGGTCGGAAAGAAGATTACAATGGATCAGGTGGGATATAATTTGTAGAGAAAAAAAGTATGGAGAATTAGGCTTTAAAGACCTGAAAGCATTTAATCTAGCCATGTTGGCTAAACAAGGCTGGAGAATCATCACGAAGCCTAATTCTCTAATCAGCAGAATTTACAAAAGCAAATATTTTAAATTTTCTTCTTTCCTACGGGCTGATACAGGGCAAAATCCTTTTTGGGCCTGGAGAAGCTTACTAGAAGGAAGGAAAATTATCAAACAAAGTACTCATTGGCAAGTGGGACGAGGCAGTCAGATTAGAATTATGGAGGATTGGTGGCTTAAAAATGTGAAGTCAATATCCGAACAACAGCAAACAGCTACAGACCCAAATTTGATTTGGGTTAATCAACTCATTCATAATAGACAGTAGAAAGAGGACATAATTAGAAATAATTTCAATCCAGAAATTACATCAGAAATCTTACAAACTACTATTATGGAAGTTGGAGAAGATCGGATTACCTAGGGAAATGAGAGGGACGGCAGGTTCACGGTGGCTTCCGGATATAATACAACTTTTCAAATGGTGCATTCTCCAATCATCCAACTACCCGATTTGTGCAGGGAAAAGAGACTCTGGAATTCGTTGTGGGAACTTCAATGTCCGCCGAAGATTAATGTATTTCTATGGAAAGCCCTTCATGACGGCATCCCAGTTCGTACTTGACTTCACAAAAGGATACCAACAGTCCCAGAAATCTGCCCTAGATGCAACAATTTGGGAGAAAATGTAAATCACTACTTAATTGATTGCCCAAGGTCACAAGAAGTTTGGCAGAAGTCAGATTTAGGAGCTTACCTGATGCAAAACAGTTCAGGAGAATTTTGGGAGCGATGGAACCAGTTCATGAAAAGAGCAAGACGAAGACACCATTAGAGGAAGAACTCAGCACTAGCAGCAGTTATTCTATGAAAAATTTGGATCATAAAGAACCTTTTTGTCTTTTGAAAATAAAAGTACTTTGCCAGATTCGATCACTTCAGCGCATGAATTCATGGAGGAGGTGCAGAAGACAAATGAGAACTAATATGCGTTTAGTTGTGTGTTTAGTCATGCTTTAGTTAAAGAAATGCTAATTGCTTGGAATTTCCTTTATTACATTGCTGTATGGTTGTCCAAGGTGGACCCACATCTTTTATTTATTTTATTTTAATAAATAAATATCACATTACCTTTAAAAAAAATAATAACTTGTTAAAATATCTTATAGTTTCTATTTTATAAATAAAAATATTTTTTATAAAAAAATTATTTATATGCAATATACCAAATTACTTGTTAAAAGTATTTGTAATTTTCATATTTAAATTAGAATCAATTTTGTTAGGTTTGGTAGGAGAATAAATAATTTTA
Source organism: Arachis duranensis (assembly GCF_000817695.3). Taxonomy (NCBI): domain Eukaryota; kingdom Viridiplantae; phylum Streptophyta; class Magnoliopsida; order Fabales; family Fabaceae; genus Arachis; species Arachis duranensis. The sequence goes on along the minus strand of NC_029777.3, from coordinate 97,337,329 downwards.
TAAACATCAGTCATAATTCATTTGGGATCGTGACAATTGACAAAACTATCAAAAGTATAAAAAATATTTAAAACTTATAAATTACCCCTCCTAAGTCATAACCCATAATCTATCCTATCCCACCTTCAATTCATTAATTCTCAACAATCAACCCTAAACCTTTTATTTTCCAAAAGAAAGCATGAAAATGGGATCATTATTTTCGAGTTTTTCACTACGGCCTATTGGCATTATATTCGACTTGAATAGCTAGTACCTCAACGATCATGGACCCAATCAATTGAAACACACTGTCCACTAAACTCGTTTCCCCTGTGAAGTGAAAGAATGCTTTCCATATATCTAGCAGCTCTTAGTGAATCATTCTTACCAAAAACTTGGAGACATTTTACTTTCCCTGATTCAGCTTCATACATCACCAACTCTTCATTGTTGTTTTTCCAAAGAAATTGGTCTCTCCCACAAATCCCCACAAGCGTTGAAATCACTTCCACGGGTCCAACACTGTATACCTTAACCCAAGACTCTTGGTTCCAATAATCTTTCATCACCCACACATCATAGCGTTTCACTGAGTGAACAACCATGCCAATTCGAGCCGGCTCGTCACGTGGGACAAGCGTGGCCGAGGATTCTTCCCAACAATCTCGTACTCTCGGTACATGAATCTTTCTGAAGGTTTCATTAACCATGTCAAATGCTAGAACCACATCTTTTCTTTTACCAAACTCATCTTCAACGTAACCCAACCAGTGACAACAATTGTTCACCAAAGTGTAGACACGAGAAGAGCTCCAAATTTCAATGGGAAGTGGAAGAACAGCATCAAGCCTTCTCCATGAGTTAGAGTTAAGGCTGTATAACTCTGTTCTCCACCACCCAAGATGTTCTTCACCTCTTGCCCTAATCCAAAGATCCTTGATCACAACAACTTTATAGTCGTTGGTTTTTGGATCAAAGCCGAATCCGGTGTAATCCATTAAAGAATTTCCACCAAAGGGTGTTGCGAAATGGGATTCTGGCAAAGCCTTGAACTGTCCCAAAGAAGGGTTCATCATCAAATTTGGTTTGCCTTCTAGGAAATATATGCCATTGCAAGGACCCATGATTTCGGTCCAATATTCGTGATCAGAATTGTATTCACAAGGAGGGTTTAGAACCTTAGAGGGAACATGTTCTTTGTTTTTGTTGGTAATATTATCATTACTATTACAAGAAAGCAAAGAAATGAATGTTTTCTTGCTAGAAGGAAAGGGTCTGCCAATGACAAAGAGATCATGATTTGTTACTATGTGGTTGTTGTAGACAACATAGTACTTGGTAACAAAATGAGGATCCTTTATGAGATGGAACCATGACTTGCAAACAAACTTACATTTCTGCAACTCTTTCGATGGTAACCTTGAGAGGATGTTGGATAACAATTCCTCTGGCAAATGCTCTATGCTAACCTTCTCTTTGGTTCGGCTTTTGGTTCTGGATAGAGCTAATTTTGAACTAAGAATTTCGTTACTCTTCCTTGGCAAGAGTATTACCACGAAAAACAAAAGGAAGACAAGAAAGTATAGGAAGAGCATGGTTATGGTGATGGTGATGATCCTAAGATTTTGTTAGTATAATGGTTAATAGTAATAAGTGTTGACGGTGATACACTTATACAAAGATTTTGTTTGTTATATATTGCACATGATTAGGGATTACTTTGTTACTGTACTGTACCAAACACCGAGTAGTGACTTGGTCGTCCTATGATGCAGGTAAGCCATCCGAGTACCGGATTTTTTTTTTAAATAATTTAATTATTTTAATTACCAAAATAAATAATTTGTAGCGTATTTATCAATTTAATTTATTTATTTCATTTACACTATAAATAAAATATATGTATTTATAAATAATTAAATATAATTTTTAAAAATAATAAAAAATATTAATAATTTAAATTGGGCCAAAATTTTTAAAAATAAAACGTTTTAAATAATAAGAAAGATAGACGATTTTAAATAATAGAAAGATAAACAATCTATTTCAAATAATAGAAAAGATGGATTGTTTACTATTAACACCGTTACTTTTTTTTTTAACTATCCACTGTTAACATATCGCTTGACCTCCGATTAATAGTGGATAGTGAGAAAAAAAAAATAATCCTGTTAATAGTAGACGGTTTATTTTTTCTATTATTTAAATCATCCGTCTTTTCTATTATCTGAAATGTTTTATTTTTAAGAGTTTGGTCCAACTTAAATTATTAATGTTTTTATTATTTCAAAAATTATATTTAATTATTTATAAATATATATATCTCATTTATACATAAACGAGATACATTTAAAATTATTTTGTTTCTTAGACTTACTTAATACAGGTTATTTAAAATACATATAAACAATAAATGAGTCTGAAGAGAAGTTAAATATGTGGGATGATTTGATTTGAGTCTTAATATAATGTTTCCTTGTTAATGTCATAATATAGTCATATCGCAAACCATGGTCAAATAATCATAATTTTTTTTTTCTTCTGTGCTGATGTACATAAATATAGATATATTAAAAGACCATAAAAGGTAGTTACAGCAAAAGTCAAATTAAATATGCCCTATTATATGGCTGCAGTTGATCGAGTGCATGCTTTCGTATTTGCTTCCAGGCTTGTGTTTAGGTTCACACATGAAAAAATCTACATGGCTCGATTAGAATAAGCTCATGTCATTGTATAAAACCATGATTATAGAATAAGTTATTGTCCTAGTTTTATCTATGGGTAAAATTGTGATTATGAAATTGTTTTATCGATTTTTAGCATATTAAAAGTGGTTTAATATTTAGTAGTCTGCGAGTAAAATTTATTTTTCTGTGAATTTAAAATGAATTGCATTAAAATGGAATAAAGCAATAAAATGCTTTCAATAATTAAGATCAAAGAACTTTGAAATCAAATACAAAATGCAAAATCTTTAAGAAAAAGAAAAAAGTAAAAGTGTTTGAAAGATAAAATTGTAAAGAAAATAAAGAATACAAAAAATGTAAATAAAAAGGAAAGACATGGAAGGAACCCTACAGAAAAATGAATCGAACGTAAACTCAAAAAATCGTTGGAATATGAGTGTGCTTGAGTGTTTTTCTTAAACAAAGTTCCAACCAATTCTTCATCGATCTTTCATCAATTTATTGAAGTCCTTGACCAATCAGATTCAAGAGTAACTTTCACATGTGTTAACTTTCAAGCAACTGTTCCGCTCTTTTTGTACAACGTAGATAACTACAAAAAATCAACTTCAAAAATCTTTATTCCTCTATTAAGTACATCGACTAGCTTTTGTTTTTCTTTCGCTGATGAACCATTCTCAATACAAACTCCATCCCTCGAAAGAGAAATTCATTGTACTTCAACTATGGTGTGTTTTAAAATCAAATATTTTCGATCAACAAATTGCCCCTTTAGGATTAACGTATTTTTCGATATCATTTAAGAATGAAACACTTAATCCTATTTCATTTGACTCCGCAACTATAATCAATAAATTTGATTTGAAATTATTAATCTTTCATTTATTTGTGCCCACTATAGCACGTTTCCCATTGCTAACCATTTCTCTCTCTTCCACTTCGCCATCTCAAGGAAGTTTTCAATTTCAAATTTTAAAAAAATGAAATATAAAACAGTAGCATTATTTACCTCTTTTATTTTCACTTGAGAAATTTCTCACCGTTACACACGTTAACCTTCTGTCTCCCAACTTTCACCTTTCTTCTCAAAACTTGTTACTAATCCTTTCCGAATTTTCTTGTGCAAACTCTCCCCTCCATAACCAAATCAATCATTAGGAATTTCTTTACATACTCATCAACGGCTTCCCCTTCTGTTTCAAGAGCTTTATCTACCCAAGACATAGGCAAACACATTGCAATCGAAGCCTTTGAGCAATCTGATTTGAAGGTATTGAATTGATTTAATGATGTTATCATTGAAAATCTTAAGAATTTGCTCACTAAAAAAAGGCTTCTCATCTCCTTCACTGTCGGTCCTTTACAAACCTTAGAACAAACCAAAAAGAATGCTCATTTCTTCCCAAGCGCCAAAGGAGAGGATTTGCTTATCAAGTAAGATCTTTTTATTGCCCTTTTCATCGACCACAAAAAATCCTTCAGAAACAATCCAAAAATTACCTCCCGAAATGCTGATTTTCTTGCCTGGAATCAACGTCTTGAATCAGCAAAAGGCGATATTTGGAGAGCACAGGGCATTCATGACCTTCTTCGTCTCTCTCACTTCACACCAACCACTCATCACTAGATGATTGGAGCTGCACTGTATTTTTGGAATAAGACTACTAACAATTTTCACCTTTCTTGCAGAATAGTGGGCCTACACTTTTTGATGTTGCTGCCATCACTGGGCTCCTGACAAACTACCCCGACACAACATTTGACTCAAGACCAACTAAATCCTATAAGATAATCCAAAAAAATTCTTATAGTGATTTTATTAATTACCATATGGGCCATGGAGATGATCCTATGACTGATGAAGAGAGTGTGATTTTTTTATATTATTGGTTGAATGCCATCGTCTTTTTCTCAAGGAGCATTTAAATGCAAAAGTTATTCCTCCCACTGGCCGCCTTACTCCATGAAGGTGACAAGTTTAACTTGGCCAAGCTAATCTTAGAAAAATTATACGATGAACTGGGGCACTTAGTTGATTGTCTTTGAAAAAGATCTTCGATCAGTGTGGAAGGACCCCTTTGGCTTTTGCAAATCTGGCTAAATGCCGTCTTCGAAAAGTATATGAAATAAGGCGGGGGCACCATTTCGGAAAAACAACATATCGAAGGCTTCGATTAGTTCCCTTCCAGCCGAAATTTGAGGATGCCACTTCGATTGAAGACCTTTTCTGGGTTATATTCTCATTACTTCATTCATGCAAAAGCTTTCAAAATGAAGAACTGATGTTTACTCCTTTCTTATGTCGAAATTGTGGACCGGCTTAGTTCGAATGCCTCCTTTTCCCCATTAATGATGATGATGACAATGACTTGGCTAATGCAACTTGGGCCAATTTCCTTGCCATTCAAATGTTTCCAATAAGAATACCTCAATATAAAAAAGAAAAATTTTAAATGACCCTCCTTGCTCTTCATTATGTTGCGAGACAAATGGGTTTTTCCCAAACTCTTCCAACTCCTGTTCCTTGAAAAAACAAATCCCTTTGTCACGTCGATTTCAAATCAAAAAAAGATATCCGAAGATGTCTTGATGTCAATGATGCACATCAAAGCCATTATTCTCATTTACCTTACAATCGTAGTGCGTTTGTTACTAAGTCTTTCATCGAATGGTGAAACAGTTATTATTCTTGATATAATTGCTCCTTGGATGAAATTAAAGAGTCTTCAATAAAAAAAACCTCCAAGGAATTGAGGCTTCGCCTAAAAGAACTCAGAAAAGAAAAATCAAAACCATTGAGACATCTAAATGATGAGCGGATAATTTGTATGCTTTTTGGCATTGTTTTTAGTATGTTTTTAGTATGATCTAGTTAGTTTTTAGTATATTTTTATTAGTTTTTAGTTAAAATTCACTTTTCTGGACTTTACTATGAGTTTGTGTGTTTTTCTGTGATTTCAGGTATTTTCTGGCTGAAATTGAGGGACCTGAGCAAAAATCTGATTCAGAGACTAAAAAGGACTGCAGATGCTGTTGGATTCTGACCTCCCTGCACTCGAAGCGGATTTTCTGGAGCTACAGAAGCCCAATTGGCGCGCTCTCAACGGTGTTGGAAATTAGACATACTGGGCTTTCCATCAATATATGATAGTCCATACTTTGCCCAAGATTTGATGGCCCAAACCGGCGTACAAAGTCACCCTCAG
>NC_029777.3:97321995-97331316 GCF_000817695.3 Arachis duranensis | reverse complement strand
GAGTCTCTACACGAAAATGCTTCATTGCTCAGCCCAAGCACACACCAAGTGGGCCCGGAAGTGGATTTTTATGTCTTTTACTCATCTCTGTACACCCTAGGCTACTAGTTTTCTATAAGTAGGACCTTTTACTATTGTATTGAGATATCTGGGTAGTGATCTTTGTTTTTGATGCTATCTTAGATCATTGGGAGGCTGGCCATTCGGCCATGCCTAGACCTTGTTCTTATGTATTTTCAACGGTGGAGTTTCTACACACCATAGATTAAGGTGTGGAGCTTTGCTGTACCTCGAGTATTAATGCAATTACTATTGTTCTTCCATTCAATTCTGCTTGTTCTTGTTCTAAGATATCACTTGTTCCTCAACTTGATGAATGTGATGATCCGTGACACTCATCATCATTCTCACCTATGAAAAGAAGGATTGGATGAAGACAGTAGGAAAGCAGAGAGACGGAAGGGAAGGCATCTTCATACGCTTATCTGAAGTTCCTACCAATGAATTACATAAGTATCTCTATCTTTATCTTTATATTTTCGCATATCACCATACCCATTTGAGTTTGCCTGACTAAGATTTACAAGGTGACCATAGCTTGCTTCATACCAACAATCTCTGTGGGATCGACCCTTACTCGCGTAAGGTTTATTACTTGGACGACCCAGTACACTTGCTGGTTAGTTGTGCGAAGTTGTGTTTATGCCATGGTAGTGAGCACCAAGTCTTTGGCGCCATTACTAGGGATTATTAGAGTTTTGAAAAGTATTGATCACAATTTCGTGCACCACTAAACAACCGAAGCAAAAGGTCAAGAAAATTTTGATCAAGACCACCAAAATAAGGACTTGGTTAACTCTTTTTATCGATCCTGTTTATTTATTAAAACTTTGCATTAACTGTACAATCATTACTCCAGAGGTAATCATTAAGTGAGAGCACATCTGATGAGAGTTGACAACCTTCCAAGAAACAAATTTCCTCTTATTTGAATGTTTTTTCCTCATCTTCCAATGGATCTGATTCAGATAATTCATCAGAAATCTCTTCATTCCCACATCTCCAACCCAGGAAATCTACCCAGGTATAAATACTTACTAAATTAAACTCTGGCCTCATCAATTCCCATTTCTTTTACTCATAACTATTTCTATATTGACAAAGGCTGGGAGGATCAATTAATCTACCCTTTCTTCACCGATTGCGCAAGTCGATCTAGAAGGGCAATGAGTTCCATCCTCTTCCAATGATAAAACCATTTTTCATCACACAATTGAAACCTAAAAACCACCATCACCTATTCATGTCATCGATTCATCAATTGTTGAAAAACAAAATCCAATAGAATTGGATTGGGAGAAATCTCCTTCTCCTCAACCTGTGAATAATTCTACCGTTTTTTCTCTAATTGATATCAACCTTATCATCAATTCTCCTCCCACACAAACTGTTGATTCACCTATTCGAGATACCAGAGAAACAGTGTCGTCTCCTCAAGCAAGTCCAGCAATCAAAGATCCTTCAGGTCTAATGGACCAATATGAACTGTCTCTTCTACCAAGTCCCAAATTTGCAAAGGATCCTTCAGCCACTGCTTTTAACCCATCTAATTCTGTTTTGGCTGAACTCTTAACTATTTTGAATGGGATTACTGTTGAAGAGGAAGCACCTACTTCAACTCTGATTGTGGAAGAATTTTCCAAACCAAGTCTTCCTAAAGAGCTCTCCCAAAGAACTCTCAATCAATTAACCTCTCTTCTAAAGTTGTTAACCCATACTGCTGAAGAATGAGTTTCACAGAATGACTTAAATAGTATCTTATCTGACATTTTGAATTCTTCTCTTGAATTCTAGGTTCCACCTCAATTTTTTGCAATGGTGAAAAAATTTGAAAGGGTTTCTAATTTCATTTCTCAAGATAAATTGAAAGAAGTAAAAGAGAGAGGCTAACCAAAATCGAAGTGAAATCTGCAGAAACTAAGGCAACCCATCAATCAGTACAAAAGTCTTACAAAGAATTTGAAACCCATATCACCCAGGCTGTTAATACTCAAGCTTATTTAGCAAGGCATGAGGAAGAAATAAAAAAGGAATTAGCCCTAGTTCGAGAAAAACAAGCCGCATTGGCAGAACCTTACGCCAAGGCCCAGAAGGAGAAAAAATATTATTTAAAAGTCTTTGCAAGATAGAAGACAAACAAGCTGAGATTAATAGGAGATATGACAGAGTGCAAATCGAAGACATGACAAAATTGAAGTTTATAACACCTATAACACAAAAAGAAATAAACTTCACTGGAACTCGAAGAACCATTACCACCTTATGCTCCACAAGTTTATTGTATTCTCCTAAACAGATATTCTTTTCCTTTATTTGTACTTCTTTATATATTTAAACATCACTTTCCAGACATCGATATTGCTTCAAATACTTCCGATTTATCGATTTAACCTCATTACCAGAATCGATATCTTTAATACGGTATGTGTTTTGGTGCACGAATTTCCACACTTCGTACAGCTGTACCAGCAAGTGCACTCGGTCGTCCAAGTAATACCTGAGCGAGTCAGGGTCGATCCCACGAGGATTGTGGTTCGAAACAAGCTATGGTTACCTTGCAGGTCTTAGTCAGGCGAATCAAGAAGTTGTTGGTTTGAATTTGGTTAAAACCATAAAAGGAATATTGTATAAAATACTTTATGAATTTAAATGGAACCAGTAATAAGAAGATGGTTAAGGATTGGAGTTGCTTTGTCTTTCTGAATTAACTCTAGTTTTACTGTCTCCTTCAATTATGAATGATTTCTTCTATGGCAGGCTGTATGTGATCAATGCCGTATGACCGTGGTCATTATCTCCTCTGCTTTAGATCAAACGCCGTATGGCCATGGTCATCTAATCTGAACGAGGGTGAAGCTCTAGCAGTTCATTTTCTTTAGAGATCCTACTCAAAACACCACAGACAAGGTCAAATCTTTCGGATCAGAGAATGCTGCGCCTTTGGATTCTAGCCTTTACTACAGAGACCCTAATCTCCCCGTAAATCGTCTGACCTGGTGTCACGAGAAGTCCCCAATGAAGTCGTGGATTAGCCATCTAAGAGATATATAATCAAGCTGGTGGTTCGATGCTTTCCAGTCACGTATTCACACGAACCCAAGAAGACACAGGTGATTGTCAGGCACGCGGTCTTGGTATGATGAACGGAGCTGATTGTCATGCATCATTCCATTCACCATGTTGAAGAACAAATATACATCTTAGAATTAAATCAAACACGGATTGAAGAGAAACAGTAATACTTTTATTAATTCATAGAACTCAATAGGGCTCCTCGCCTCAACTTAGGAGGTTTAGAAACTCATACTGATAGAAAATACAATAATAAATGAAATATAGCATGCGTCCCCCTTCAATGAGAGGTGTAAAGGTTCTTTAAATACTAAACTAATAATTAAGGATTACATAAGAAAGGGTAAACCAGTCTTTTAGTGCTAAAATCCACTTCTGGGGCCCACTTGGTGAGTGTTTGGGCAGAGATTTGATGAGATCCATGTACTATGAGGCCTCTAGGGTGTTGAATGCTGGTTAGGGGGTCTTCTTTGGGCGTTTGGACCCTGATCTCTTCTCCTTGGGCGCTAAACGCCTGAAAGGGGGTAGGAGGCTAGCGTTGGACGCCAGTTTTGGGCCTTCTATTCTGAATCAAAGTATGAACTATTATACATTGCTAGAAGGATCTGGAAGTCAAGTTTCCATAGTCATTGAGAACACTCCATTTGGACTTCTGTAGCTCTAGAAAAGCTCTTCCGTGTGCAAGGAGGTCAGATCCAGACAGTATCTGCAGTACTTTCTCTGTATCTGAATTAGACTTTTGCTCTAGCTCCTCAATTTTAGCTAGAAAATACCTGAAATTGCATAAAAACACACAAACTCAAAGTAGAATCCAAAAATGTAAATTTTACACTAAAACCTATGAAAACTTAATAAAAACTAAATAAAATATGCTAAAAACTATTTGAAAATAATGGCAAAAAGCGTATAAAATATTCGCTCATCACGTTCCCAGTGTACAAATCGATCACCTGAAAAAAGGTCCTTTCCAATTATGAGACCATTTACCAAAAACTTTCGACTTTCTTTCCATTGGTAATATAAATTTCAATATTAACTCTCCCACACTAAAGCACTTCTCTTTCATTCGACGGTTATAACTTCGAGCAATACTATTTTCTGATAAATCATATTCCCGAGTGCTAAAACGCGTTCTTGATCTAAATCATTCAACTCATCATACATTGTAATTCAATAATCTTCAATAGATAAATCATCTTGCCTCATCACTCTTAAAGTATTAAGATTATTTTCTAATGGCAACACCGCAACCATGGTCATACACCAATTTATAAGGAGACGTATTTGTCGATCCTCTAGATAAATTTCGATAAGCCCACAACCCTTGGCTTAAAGTCCCATGCCAAGTACGAGGTTGCAACCAATTTGCTTCTTAATCAAGTTAATCAGAATCTTATTTGCTGCCTCAACTTGACCATTTGCTTATGCATAATATAGAGTCGAAGTTACCATAGTAATGTTCCTCGAGGCTGCAAAATTCCTAATGAGTTGACAGGTAAATATAGTCTCTTGATCAGTATTCAAAGTTTGAGAAATCCTAAATTGATGAATTATATATTCCTCTATAAAATCAATAATTTCATTTTGACCTTCCTCTATTAAAGGAACAACCTCAATCCACTTTGTGAAATAATCGATTGCCACTAGGATAAATTTATGATTCTTCGATGAAGGTGGGTGTATTATTCCAATTAAATCCAAAGCCCAACCTCGAAATGACCATGGTTTAATAATCGAATGTAACTCAGAGGTTGGAATCTGCTGTATCTTTCTATGCCATTGACACTCTTAGCATGTTTTTGCATAATCAATACAATTTGTAATCATGGTAGGCCAATACACTCGATCTCGTTGAAGCACCCATTTCATTTTTACTCCAGCTTGATGAGCACCATGTATACCCCTGTGAACTTCTCCAAGAGCAATGTCTTTATCTGATTGACCCAAGCATTTGGAAAGGCTACCATCGACGCCTTTCTTGTACAATTCACCAGCCATCAACACAAAATTCATTGCTTTTAACTTAATTTTTTGATCCACCCGAATGTTCGAATTTTTCAAATATTCTGTAATTGGTTTTCTCCAATCATCATCATCCCATTCATTTAGAATCAAGACCTCTCTTTCCTCAATAGGTACTAGAATTTGACAAATTTTTGCCAATTTTTCCAAAGTTTCAAGGAGTATTTTGTATCTCGATACAATTTGAGCCAACTCATTAGCAATCTCATTTCAAATCCTTGGAATACGAACCAAAGATACTTTTCGAAAAGACACTAATAACTCCCACATTATCGATAAATACTTCTTTAACATCTCATTATTACATTTAAATTCCTTCGATAACTGTTTCAACACCAATTGGGAATCCCCAAGAATTTGAACATCTAATGCCCTTTTATCAATCAAAATTTCTAATCCTAATATAAAGGCTTCATACTCAGCAACATTATTCGAACAAGGATATTTTAATTCAAAAAAATTTCTGACGGGACACTTCTAACAGGACGCCTTCCGGAAAAATAATTAAAATCCTAACTCCAGTACCATCCTTATGTTTCGAACCATCAAAATACAATTTCCAACAATCAGAAACTACATCGATTACATTTGTACCCTGGTCATTGGGATTGTTCGGTCGATCTGCTAGAAAATCTGTAATGACATGACCTTTCACAGCTTTAGCCGGCACATATTTCAAGTCGAACTCCATTAAAGCAAGCATCCACTTCCCTTATCGACCTTTTAACATGGGATAAGACAACATGTATTTTATCAAATCTGTCTGTGCAATCACTTTCACAATTTTTGCTACCATGTAACACTTTAGCTTCGTACAGGCATAATAAAGAGACAAACACAAATTTTCGATTGGAAAATACCTCGACTCAATATCGGTTAGCACTCTACTCAAATAGTAAATATCCCTTTCATGACCTTCTTTATCATCTTGAGCCAACATATATCCAATAGTATTCGTAGATGTTGCAATATATAACTTTAAGGGCTCATGAGGACGAACAGTTTCCATCACTGGTGCCTTGGACAAGTAAGTTTTGACCGATTCAAACGCTTTTTAATGTTCCTCTGTCCATTCATACTGTGATTCACCTTTAAGCTTGACTAGAGATGTAAAAATTCAAGTTTGACCAGAAAGATTCGATATGAATCGTCGAAGGTAATTAACCTTCCCAAGAAAAGATTGTACTTTCTTCTTCGATTTAAGAAGAGGCAAATCCATGATTGCCTTAGCTTTATTTTGATCAATGGCAATTCCTTTCTTTTGAACTACAAATTCTAAAATTTTTCTTATAGACATACCAAATGCACACTTCAAATGATTCATCTTCAACTCTTTTCTATGCATTGTACTAAATGCCTACTGTAAATGATCAAGATGTTGGTCCATCAAATTCGATTTGACCATAACATCATCGATATAGACTTCCATGAATTTTCCAATAAATTCATGGAAAATAGTATTCATTGTACATTGGTACGTCGCACCAGCATTTTTCAAACCAAAAGGCATTACCACCCATTCATATGTACCTAATGCCCCAGGGCATCGGAAGGCAGTTTTTGGTACATTATCTTCTGCGATAAAAATTGGGTTAATTCCCGAATAACCATCCATGAAACTTAAGATTTCATTGCCTGCTACAAAATCGATCAACATATCTGCTATGGCCATAAAGTATTCATCTTTTGGAGTAGCACTGTTTAGATCTCGAAAATCAATACATACTTGCAACTTTTCATTCTTTTTCATTACGAGAACGATGTTCGATACCCATTCAATGTAACGAGCAGTTCGAATAAATTTTGCTTTGATCAACCTTTCAATCTCTTCTTTAATTTTTTGATTGATCTCAGGAGCAAAGTAGTGCACGAAATTGTGATCTCAATGGTGCCAACAACTTGGTATGCACAATTGTAATCTCAACTCTTTTTCACAACTTTGCACAACTAGCCAGCAAGTGCATTGGGTCGTCCACGTAATAAACCTTACGTGAGTAAGGGTCGATCCCACGGAGATTATCGGCTTGAAGCAAGCTATGGTCATCTTGTAAATCTCAGTTAGGCGGATTCAAATTGTTATGGAGTTTTGATAATTAAAATATAAATAAACATAAAATAAAGATAAAGATACTTATGTAATTCATTAGTGGGAATTTCAGATAAGCGTATGGAGATGCGTTATTCCTTCTGGATCTCCACTTTCCTACTGTCTTCATTCAATCATTCATATTCCTTTCCATGGCAAGCTGTATGTTCGGGTATCACCGTTGTCAATGGCTACCTCCCGTCCTCTCAGTGAAAATGGTCCAGTTACGGGTTACATAGGGCTAATCATCTGTCGGTTCTCACTTGTGTTGGAATAGGATCCAGTGATCCTTTTGCGTCTGTCACTATGCCCAACAGTCATGAGTTTGAAGCTCGTCACAGTCATCCCATCCCAGATCCTACTCGGAATACCACAGACAAGGTTTAGACTTTCTGGATCTCAAGAATGCTGCCAATTGGTTCTAGCTTATACCACGAAGACTCTGATCTCAAGGAATTGAAGGCTCTGTTGTTAGGAGAGGCAATCAAACACATGGATCAGGAATCCAAGAGATATGCATTCAAGCTTGTTTTCATATAGAACGGAAGTGTTTGTCAGGCACGCATTCATAAGTTGAGAATGGTGATGAGCATCATATAATCATCACATTCATCATGTTCTTTGGTACGAATGAATATCTTAGAACAAGAATAAGTATGAATTGAATAGAAAATAGTAGTAATTGCATTAATACTCGAGGAACAGTAGAGCTCCACACCTTAATCTATGGTGTGTAGAAACTCCACCGTTGAAAACACATAAGTGATAATGGTGTTCATTGGCTTCGGCCCCAAAGGGGGAACCAGAATGACCAAGACCTCTAATACAGTAGTAAAAAGTCCTATTTATAACGAACTAGTAACCTAGGGTTTACAGAAATAATTAAATAATGCAGACATCTACTTCCGAGGCCCATTTGGTGTGTGCTTGGGCTGAGCATTAAAGCTTTCACGTGTAGAGACTTCTCTTGGAGTTAAACGCCAGTTTGCAGCCTGTTTTTGGTGTTTAACTCTAGCTTGTAACCTGTTTCTGGCGTTTAACGCCAGAATAGGGCATGAGGTTGGCGTTTGAACCCCAGTTTACGTCGTCAAAACTCGAGAAACGTATGGACTATTATATATTTCTGGAAAGTTCTGGATGTCTACTTTCCAAAGCAATTGAGAGCGCGCCATTTGAGTTTCTGTAACTCCAACAATTTCATTTCGAGTGCAGGGAGGTCAGAATCCAACAGCATCAGCAGTCCTTTTTCAGTCTCTGAATCAGATTTTTGCTCAGGTCTCTCAATTTCAGCCAGAAAATACCTGAAATCACAGAAAAACACACAAACTCATAGTAAAGTCCAGAAATGTGAATTTTGCTTAAAAACTAATGTAAATATACTAAAAAGTAGCTAGATCCTACTAAAAACTACCTAAAAATAATGCCAAAAAGCATTAAATTATCCGCTCATCACAACACCAAACTTAAATTATTGCTTGTCCCCAAGCAACTAAAAATCAAATAGGATAAAAAGAAGAGAACATACAATGAATTTCACAATATCAATGAAACTTAGTCCTAATTAGATGAGCGGGGCTAGTAGCTTTTTGCTTCTGAACAGTTTTGGCATCTCACTTTATCCTTTGAAATTCAAAATGATTGGCTTCTTTAGGAACTCAGAATCCAGATAGTGTCATTGATTCTCCTAGTTAAGTATGATGATTCTTGAACATAGCTACTTATTGACATGGTTAAGGACAGCTTGATTTAGCTGCTTAGGCCATGATTTTATTCCTTTGGGCCCTCCTATCCATTAATGCTCAAAGCCTTGGATCCTTTTTACCCTTGCCTTTTGGTTTAAAGGGCTATTGGCTTTTTCTGCTTGCTTTTTCTTTTTCTTTCTTTTTCTTTTTCGCCAATTTTTTTCTTTTTTTTTGCTACTTTTTTTCTTTTTCACTGTTTTTTCTTGCTTCAAGAATCAATTTCATGATTTTTCAGATTATCAATAACATTTCTTTTTGTTCATCATTCTTTCAAGAGCCAACAATTTTAACATTCATAAACTTCACTATAAAAAATATACACTGTTCAAGCATTCATTC
>NC_029777.3:97320344-97321981 GCF_000817695.3 Arachis duranensis | reverse complement strand
CACTGTTCAAGCATTCATTCAGAAAACAAAAAGTATTGCCACCACATCAAAATAATTAAACTAATTTTAAGATAAAATTTGAAATTCAAGTAATTTTTGTTCTTTTGTAGTTAGGCACATTTTTCATTTAAGAGAGGTGAAGGAGTCATGGAGTTATTCATAGCTTTAAGACATAGACACTAGACACTAATGATCATGTAATGAAGACACAAACATGGACAAACAATAAGCATCAAATTCGAAAAATAGAAAAATAAGAACAAGGAAATCAAAGAACGGGTCCACCTTAGTGATGACGGCTAGTTCTTCTTCCTGAAGATCCAATGGAATGCCTGAGCTCTTTTATGTCTCTTCCTTGCCTTTGTTGCTCCTCCCTCATAGTTCTTTGATCTTCTCTAATCTCATGGAGAATGATGGAGTGCTCTTGGTGCTCCACCCTTAGTTGGTCCATGTTGTAACTCAAGCCTTCCAAAGAGGTGTTGAGTTGCTCCCAATAGTTGTGTGGAGGAAAATGCATCCCTTGAGGCATCTCAGGGATTTCTTGATGAGGAATTTCCTCATGCTCTTGTTGAGGTCCATGAGTGGGCTCTCTTATTTGCTCCATCCTTTTCTTAGTGATGGGCTTGTCCTCTTCAATGAGGATGTCTCCTTCTATGTCAATCCCAACCAAATTGCATAGGTGACCAATGAGATGAGAAAAGGTTAACCTTGCCAATGTGGAGGACTTGTCTGCCACCTTGTAGAGTTCTAGAGGTATGATCTCATGAACTTCCACTTCCTCCCCAATCATGATACTATGGATCATGATGGCTTGATCTACAGTCACTTTAGATCGGTTGCTAGTAGGAATGATGGAGCGTTGGATGAACTCCAACCATTCTCTAGCCACAGGCTTAAGGTCCGGTCTTCTCAGTTGAACCGGCTTGCCTCTTGAGTCTCTTTTTCATTGAGCTCCTTCCACACATATGTCCATGAAAACTTGGTCCAACCTTTTATCAAAGTTGACCCTTCTAGTGTAAGGGCGTGCGTTTTCTTGCATCATTGGCAAGTTTAATGCCAACCTTACATTTTCCGGACTGAAATCTAAGTATTTTCCCCGAACCATTGTAAGCCAATTCTTTGGATTCGGGTTCATACTTTGATCATGGTTCCTAGTGATCCATGCATTGGCATAGAACTCTTGAACCATTAAGATTCTGACTTGTTGAATGGGGTTGGTGAGAACTTTCCAACCTCTTCTTCGGATCTCATGTCAGATCTCTGGATACTCATTCTTCTTGAGCATGAAAGGAACCTCAGGGATCACTTTCTTCTTGGCTACAACTTCATAGAAGTGGTCTTGATGGACCTTTGAGATGAATCTCTCCATCTCCCATGACTCAGAGGTGGAAGCTTTTGCCTTCCCTTTCCTCTTTCTAGAGGTTTCTCCGGCCTTAGGTGCCATAAATGGTTACGAAAAAACAAAAAGCAATGCTTTTACCACACCAAACTTAAAAGGTTTGCTCGTCCTCGAGCAAAAGAAGAAAGAAAGAAGGGGAAGAAGAAGAGAATGGAAGAGATGGAGGGAGAGAGTGAATTCGGCCAAAGGGGTATAAGGTGATTGTAATGTGTGAAAATAAAAGAGTGAAAAAGGGGTA
>NC_029777.3:97301784-97320335 GCF_000817695.3 Arachis duranensis | reverse complement strand
GGGTGAATTTTGGGAGGGAAAAGTGTTTGAATTTGAAAAGTGAGGTAGGTGGGGTGTTTGGAGAAGAGGGATGTAGGTGATTGGTGAAGAGAATATAGGGAAGAGGATAGGATTTGATAGGTGAGTGGTGGTTTGGGTAGAGTGTTATAGAGATGTGTGAGGGGGAGAGAGAGAGGTGGGGTAGGTGGGGATCCTATGGGATCCACAGATCCTGAGGGGTCAAGGACTTCTCATCCCTGCTCCAATTAGGCGTGCAAAAATGCCCTTAGAGTGCAATTCTGGCGTTTAACGCCAGATTGCTACCTATTTCTGGTGTTAAACGCCAGCTTTTATACCTTTCTTGGCATTTAACGCCAAGCTGTTGCTTGTTTCTGGCGTTTAACGCCAACTTGGTTCTCTGTTCTGGCGTTAAACGCCAGTCTGGTTCCCATTTCTGGCATTAAACACCCAGAATGGTGCCAGACTGGGCGTTTAACGCCATTCTGCTACTCTTACTACCGTTTAAACGCCAGTAAGCTTATCCTCCAGGGTGTGCTATTTTTAATGCTGTTTTTGAATTTACTTTGATTTTTACAGTTATTTTTGTGACTCCACATGATCATCAACCTAAAAAAAACATAAAATAACATAGATAAATAAGAATTGGGTTGCCTCCCAATAAGCGCTTCTTTAATGTCAATAGCTTGACAGCGAGCTCTCATGGAGCCTCACAGATAATCAGAGCATGGTTGTGGCCTCTCAACACCAAACTTAGAGTTTGAATGTGGGGGCTTTGTTTGACTCTGTATTAAGATAAGCTTTTCATGCTTCCTCTCCATGTGTACAGAAGAAAAACCTTGAGTCTTGAATACCAGGTAGTCCTCATTCAATTGAAGGACCAACTCTCCTTTGTTAACATCAATTATAGCTTTTGCTGTGGCTAGGAAAGGTCTGCCAAGGATGATGGATTCATCCTCATCCTTCCCAATGTCTAGGATTATAAAATCAGCAGGGATGTAAAGGTCTTCAACCTTCACTAGCACGTCCTCTACTAGTCCATAAGCCTTTTTCATGGATTTGTCTGCCATTTCTAGTGAGATTCTTGCAGCTTGAACCTCAAAGATTCCCAGTTTTTCTATGATAGAGAATGGCATGAGGTTTATGCCTGACTCCAGGTCACACAGAGCCTTCTCAAAGGTCATGGTGCGTATGGTACAAGATATTAAGAACCTTTCGGGATCCTCTTTCTTTTGAGGTAATGTCTGCCTAATCAAGTTATTCAGTTCATTGGTGAGCAAGGGGGGTTCATCCTCCCAAGTCTCATTACCAATAACTTGGCATTCAGCTTCATGATTGCTCCAAGGTACTTAGCAACTTACTCTTTAGTAATATCTTCATCCTCTTCAGAGAAAGAATACTCATCAGAGCTCATGAATGACAGAAGTAGGTTCAATGAAATCTCTATGGTCTCTAGATGAGCCTCAGATTCCTTAGGTTCCTCAAATGGGAACTCCTTTTTGTCCAGAGGACGTCCCATGAGGTCTTCCTCACTAGGATTCACGTCCTCCTCTTCCTCTCTAGGTTTGGCCACGCCAAGTAAGGTTATGTCCTTGCACTCTCTTTTTGGATTCTCTTCAGTATTGCTTGGGAGAGTACTAGAAGGAGTTTCAGTGACTCTTTTACTCAACTGGCCCACTTGTGCCTCCAAATTTCTAATAGAGGACCTTGTTTCATTCATGAAACTTAGAGTGGCCTTAGATAGATTAGAGACTATGTTTGCTAAGCTAGAGGGGCTCTGCTCAGAATTTTCTGTCTGTTGCTGAGAGGATGATGGAAAAGGCTTGCTATTGCTAAACATGTTTCTTCCACCATTATTAAAGCCTTGTTGAGGCTTTTGTTGATCCTTCCATGAGAGATTTGGATGATTTCTCCATGAGGGATTATAGGTGTTTCCATAGGCTTCACCCATATAATTCACCTCTGCCATTGCAGGGTTCTCAGGATCATAAGCTTCTTCTTTAGAAGATGCTTCTTTAGTACTGTTAGATGCATTTTGCAAATTATTCAGACTCTGAGAAATCATATTGACTTGCTGAGTCAACATTTTGTTCTGAGCCAATATGGCATTCAGAGCATCAATTTCAAGAGCTTCCTTTCTCTGAGGTGTCCCATTACTCACAGGATTCCTCTCAGAGGTGTACATGAACTGGTTATTTGCCACCATTTCAATGAGTTCCTGAGCTTCTGCAGGCATTTTCTTCAGGTGAATAGATCCACCTGCAGAATGGTCCAATGACATCTTAGACAATTCAAACAGACCATCATAGAATATATCCAGGATGGTCCATGCTGAGAGCATGTCAGAAGGACACTTTTTGGTCAGTTGTTTATATCTTTCCCAAGCTTCATAGAGGGATTCACCTTCTTTCTGCCTGAAGGATTGAACATCCACTCTAAGCTTGCTCAGCTTTTGAGGAGGAAAAAATTTGGCTAAGAAAGCCATGACCAGCTTATCCCAAGAGTTCATGCTATCTCTAGGTTGAGAGTCCAACCATACTCTAGCTCTGTCTCTTACAGCAAAAGGGAAAAGCATAAGCTTGTAGACCTCGGGATCAACTCCATTGGTCTTAACAGTATCACAGATCTGCAAGAATTCAGTTAAGAACTAAAAAGGGTCTTCTGATGGAAGTCCATAAAACTTGCAATTTTGTTGCATCAGAGAAACTAATTGAGGCTTAAGCTCAAAATTGTTTGCTCCAATGGCAGGAATTGAGATGCTTCTTCCATGGAAGTTGGAATTTGGTGCAGTGAAGTCACCAAGCATCTTCCTTGTATTGTTGTTGGGTTCGGCCATTACTTCTTTTTCGAGATTCTCTGTTAGGTTTTCTCTGGATTATTGTGCTTTAGCTTCTCTTAGCTTCTTCTTCAGAGTCCTTTCAGGTTCAGGATCTGCTTCAACAAGAATGTCCTTGTCCTTGCTCCTGCTCATATGAAAAAGAAGAGGACAAAAAAGAAGATGAATTCTCTATCACAGTATAGAGATTTCTTTATGTGAGTAAAAGAAGAAAAGAATAGAATAATGATGTAGAGAGAAGAGATGAAGAATTTGAACACAGAGAGGGAGAGAGGGTTCGAATTATAAGAAGAAGAGAAGAGTGTTAGTGATTAAATAAATAAATAGAAAGAGATGAGAGAGAGAGAGTTTTCAAAAATAATGAAAAAGAAAAGGAAAATATTTTTGTTTTTATTTTAAAATTTGTTAGAGTTCAAAAATTGGAAAAGATTTTGAAATTAAAGTTTGAAAAAGATATATTTGAAAAAGATATGTTTGAAAAGATATGATTGAAAAGATATTATTGAAATTTATTTTGAAAAAGATTTAATTTTTAAAATCAGAATTAATGATTTAACTCACAAGAAATCAAAAGATATGATTTTAAAATTTAAAGTTTGAATCTTTCTTAACAAGAAAGTAACAAACTTGAAATTTTTGAATCAATCACATTAATTGTTAGTAAAGTTTTTGAAAAATTGAAATGAAATTAAGAAAAAGATTTTGAAAAACAATTTTTTTAAATTTTTGAAAAACATGAAAGAAAATATGAAAAAGGTTTGATTTTTGAAAAAGTTTTGAAAAGATAGGATTTTTGAAATTTTTCGAAAAACAAAGGAAAAAAAATGAAAAAGATTTGATTTTGAAAAAGATTTTGAAATTGAAATCTTGACTTGACTAACAAGAAACAACTAATCTTAAAAATTTTTGACTAAGTCAACCCAAAGATTTCGAAATTTATGAGTGAAATAAGGAAAAGATATATTTTTTATTTTTTTGGATTTTTAATGAGGAGAGAGAAAAACACAAAAATGACTCAAAACATGAAAATGTTGGATCAAAACCAATAATGCATGCAAGAACACTTTGAATGTCAAGATGAACACCAAGAACACTTTGAAGATCATGATGAACACCAAGAGCTTATTTTTGAAAAATTTTCAAGAAAAGAAAAACATGCAAGACACCAAACTTAGAAATTTTTAATGCTTAGACACTAACAAACTAAAAATGCATATGAAAAACAAGGTAAGACACAAAACAAGAAAATATGAAGATCAAACAAGAAGACTCATTAAGAACAACTTGAAGATCATGAAGAATGCAATGCATGAATTTTCGAAAAAATTTTTAGAAAAATTAAAACATACAAGACACCAAACATAAAAATTGACACTAGACTCAAACAAGAAACACAAAATATTTTTGGTTTTTATGATTTTATTAAATTTTTTTGTATTATTTTTTTTCAAAAATTATTATGGAAAAAAGAAAATAAGAAATTCAAAATTCTTAATGAGAACTCCAAGAATCATGCAATGTTAGTCTAAAGCTACAGTCCAGGAATTAGACATGGCTTACTAGCCAGCCAAGCTTTGAGTGAAAGCTTCGGTCCAAAACACTAGACATGGCCAATGGCCAGCCAAGCTTTAGCAGAACATTGTATACACTAGCTATGTGTGTAACAACCAAATTGATGGGAGTAAACTAACACGCTTTTGTATTGATAAGTGGAAGCCTCGGTCCAACAGAATTAGACATGGCTTCACAGCCAGCCAGGCCTCAACATATCATCATGAAACTCTAGAATTCATTCTTAAAAATTCTGAAGAACAAAATAATTTTTTTTTTCAAAAATAAAAAGTAAAAAGCTTAAACATAAAAGAAAAATACCCAATCTAAGCAACAAGATGAACCGTCAGTTGTCCAAACTCAAACAATCCCCGGCAACGGCGCCAAAAACTTGGTGCACGAAATTGTGATCTCAATGGCGCCAACAACTTGGTACACACAATTGTAATCTCAACTCTTTTTCACAACTTTGCACAACTAACCAGCAAGTACACTAGGTAGTCCAAGTAATAAACCTTACGTGAGTAAGGGTCGATCCCACGGAGATTGTCGGCTTGAAGTAAGCTATGGTCATCTTGTAAATCTCAGTTAGGCAGATTCAAATGGTTATGGAGTTTTGATAATTAAAATATAAATAAACATAAAATAAAGATAGAGATACTTATGTAATTCATTAGTGGGAATTTCAGATAAGCGTATAGAGATGCGTTATTCCTTCTAGATCTCCACTTTCCTACTGTCTTCATTCAATCATTCATACTCCTTTCCATGGCAAGTTGTATGTTCGGGTATCACCGTTGTCAATGGCTACCTCCCGTCCTCTCAGTGAAAATGGTCCAGCTACGGGTTACGTAGGGCTAATCATCTGTCGATTCTCACTTGTGTTGGAATAGGATCCAGTGATCCTTTTGCGTCTGTCACTACACCCAACAGTCATGAGTTTGAAGCTCGTCACAGTCATCCCATCCCAGATCCTACTCGGAATACCACAGACAAGGTTTAGACTTTTCGGATCTCAAGAATGCTGCCAATTGGTTCTAGCTTATACCATGAAGACTCTGATCTCAAGGAATTGAAGGCTCTGTTGTCAGGAGAGGCAATCAAATGCATGGATCAAGAATCCAATAGATATGCATTCAAGCTTGTTTTCATGTAGAACGGAAGTGTTTGTCAGGCACGTGTTCAAAAAGTTGAGAATGGTGATGAGCGTCACATAATCATCACATTCATCATGTTCTTGGGTACGAATGAATATCTTAGAACAAGAATAAGCATGAATTGAATAGAAAATAGTAGTAATTGCATTAATACTCGAGGAACCGTAGAGCTCCACACCTTAATCTATGGTGTGTAGAAACTCCACCATTGAAAACACATAAGTGATAATGGTGTTCATTGGCTTCCGCCCCAGAGGGGGAACCAGAATGACCAAGACCTCTAATACAATAGTAAAAAGTCCTATTTATAATGAACTAGTAACCTAGGGTTTACAGAAATAAGTAAATGATGCAGAAATCCACTTCCGGGGCCCACTTGGTGTGTGCTTGGGCTGAGCATTGAAGCTTTCACGTGTAGAGACTTCTCTTGGAGTTAAACGCCAGTTTGCAGCATGTTTTTGGTGTTTAACTCTAGCTTGTAACCTGTTACTAGCGTTTAACGCCAGAATAGGGCAGGAGGTTGGCGTTTGAACGCCAGTTTGCATCGTCAAAACGTGAACAAAGTATGAACTATTATATATTTCTGGAAAGCCCTGGATGTTTACTTTCCAACGCAATTGAGAGCGTGCTATTTGGGTTTCTGTAGCTCCAAAAATTCCATTTCGAGTGCAGGTAGGTCAGAATCCAACAGCATCAGCAGTCCTTTTTCAGTCTCAGAATCAGATTTTTGCTCAGGTTCCTCAATTTAAGCCAGAAAATACCTAAAATCAAAGAAAAACACACAAACTCGTAGTAAAGTCCAGAAATGTGAATTTTGCTTAAAAACTAATGAAAATATACTAAAAAGTAGCTAGATCCTACTAAAAACTACCCAAAAACAATGTCAAAAAGCGTATAAATTATCCGCTCATCACAAAGCATCGAGGTACTTTCTTTATTGGCCTCACAAATGATTTCAAAACCAACCGATGTTCTACAAGGGAACGATCGAGACCAGGCATCTCATGATAATCCCAAGCAAAATAGTCTTTGTATTCAAGTAAAAGACTCAATAACTTTGTTCAAAACCGCTCATCAAGATTTTTACAAATATAAGTGAGTCAAAATCATCATCAGATCCCAAGATTAATTTCTTCGAGAGGATCTTGTGACTCAAAACCTTTTGTAACATCATCACCATCAAATGAATATTTTTCGAAATCCAAAGGCTCCAAATCATAAATGCAATTAAAAGATAAATCAATGGGCTCATTTGAAATAAAACTTTATTATCAACCAAATCAATGATTGAATCACTTTTAGTACAATGGGCTTTAGCTACATCAATAGAAGCCCGACTGATAACATTACTTAAACCATGCCTAAATTCGATTTGAGGAATCGAATATATTCTACTAACTGAAATATCTAAAATAAAATTCCTACATGTTTCAACTTCATCAGTTGAATCACCTTTATTTTTGAGAGAATGGAAACTACTTACATAATTTTTTTAATGTTACCAGGTAATTCGAGGCATCTTGCTCAGCAGCCATGAAGAGATGTCTTCAAACCACCACCTTCGCAAACTACTACTCCCAACCAGTAGGAGGGGCATCAAGCTGTGGGTGACGAAGCTTCACGTTTAAATCCTCTGATGTCAAGAAGCAACCTTCGTAATTAAAGGAGTTGAGTACCCTGTTGTCATTTAAAGGCTTTATCTTATCATTATATATTTTGAAATCGACATGCAGCTGTTCAATATATAAACTTGAGTTTTCCTTGATCACTTCAGGCTTTCCTTCATCCGTCCATAGAAGGACACTTTGATATACAGTCAAAGGTACAACCCCAATACCATAGATCCAGTCACGTTCCAATTACGCATTGTAACTGGCCTTCAAAGATACTACACAAGGACAGTATTTCGATCAGAAGATCCTACCCGCACACCAAGAGTAACCAACCCTTTTGCAGGAGTAGATACTCCATTGTAATCAGTCACAGAAATATTGGTAGGAATCAAATCATCAAGATGTTTCCCTACTTTTATTAGCATTCTCTCTGGCAACAAACTAATTGCTGCTCCCCCATCGATCACAACCTTGTTTACGCTAATTCCACTCATATAAGCCATAATATGCAGTGGACAAAGCTGGAAATTTTGTTTTTCAGTAGGCCTCTAGAAATAACCCAACTCATCCTCAGTTTGAATGAATCAGAAAACCTCCTCATCTTCCACATCATAGTCTTCATACGGATTCCCTTCAAATTCCCTTACCATCTTATCAGCACCCCCTTCGAAATACTCCTCGTCTAGATTAGCAGCTTTTTCTTTACCAACTTCCGGGGTTACCATCACAGCCTTACCTTTGTCAAACCTGGTAGGAGATGGAATTTCCTTTGGGGCCGTTTCCCCATCGACCGGAATGAACAGAAGGAGTTGTCCCCTTGGCTCTATCACTTAAAGATGCCTTTTGTACCTGAGGTCCACCTCTTCCTCTTTGGTTTCCTCTAGCTCGACCCCGAAAATAAGGGTAACAGCCACGATGAAAACCTCGATAACCCCTTTGTGGGTTATGCTTGTACTGCGCATCTCTATTATGAAACTCCTGACAATTTCGTATCCATTGTACACCCAAAGCCTGCGAACAGTTCAACGGGGAAGGGAAATTTCTTTGAGGGACACCAGAACTTTGTCATTCCACTCTTCGAGATGGTTGCCTCTATCGAACCTGTTCTTCTTTATGAGCCAACTCTTTCTTCATTCTTTTTTTCTCAAAGATAGCTACAGCCTCAGTATCGAAGACAACATTACATCAAGGGCATAAAGACACATCTCGATCCTTCAATTTTTGTTGCATTAAAAATTCCAATAACCCGTCACCAACTCCAGGATATACTGCTCTAACATTAGCTTCAAAGTCTCCTAAAACAGTATCAAATTCATAAGAGAAACCAACAATGTTAACACCAAAACATGGTTCAACAAAATTAGCCCCAGCATTAAAAGGATCGGAATCAACCTTTATTTCGTTTTTGCCATCATCAAATTTCAACCTTTCTTCGATAATTGCTTCTTGAATTAAGTCCCTGAAACAGACCCAATTGTTAGTCGAATGGCTAGTTGCTTGATGAAACTTATAATAGAGTTTTTTCTTTAATATTTTTTATCGAAAGCAATGTCCTGCCCTCTGGCAAGATTAATTGTTTATCTTTAAGCAACACATCAAATATTTAATCTAATTTCAAAATATCAAAACTATATTTTTTTCCACTCTTATGTTTCGAATCATTCGATTTATCAACATTCGAGATTTTCTTAAGCAAAGAACAAACATAAGGTGGCCCTTTCTTTAATTCAGCCAAATCGACTTCTGTTTCAAAATCAGATTCCTCACTCAGGCTCCTTCGCAACATATGACACCTTCTCCTTTCGAGAAAAAGATTTACTTTTCAACTTTCTTTCATTTTTATACTTCTCTTTTTTTTTTGAAGAATTTCTACCTGGCGCACCCTTTCAACCAAATGGGCCAAATCAGGTATATGAACGTTAAGCAACTTTTGACGCATATAAAAACCTAATCCCATAGTTGTTATCTTTACTACCTCACTCTCTGGAAGAGATACACAACATCGCCTCCGAGCATTTTTGAAACGAATCATGTAATCATAAATTGTTTCTCCATCATCACGTTTCAAAGCCACCAAGTTAATAAATGTCACGTCCAATTCCCCTCTATAACATTGAGAGTGGAAAGCACTCTTCAACTGTGCCCAAGTCACCATCAAATTAAGCCTGAGATTTAAAAATCAAGTAAATGCATTCTTCATTAACGAAGAAGGAAAGAACTTCATTTTCAAATTTTCATCATTGGCCAAATTGCCTATCTCGACCAAATATCGAGCAATATGCTTAGTAGTTGATTCACCAACTTCTCTAGCAAATTTTGTAATTATTTTAGGATATTTTACCCCTCGAGGCACTTTTTCCATTTGAACAACAGCAAGAAAAACAAAAACAAAATAGGGTTGATTTTTAAAACCCATATTAAATCTGACCCTATTAAGCACATCATCCACAATTCTCATGATTTGATAACGTTCACCACCTTGATTGGCTCGCAATCGAGCCAACACATCATCAACATTTTGGCCACGACGAACCATTAGGATTTTCCCTACCTAGGAGTGCATCATCATTTTCATTTTTAATCAAATTTTCAAAACCCTCATGGTTTCCTTCCATATTCTACCTATCACCCTCATCATAATCGACAATTCGAGCGATTCGCTCTACTTGCCTAGCGAGACCTTCAAACTTTGTCTCATGATCCGCCATCACAGGGTTCAAGATTATAGTCGTTTGTTGGGTCAACAAGTTGACCAGATTATGATGACTTTCATCAATATATTGTTGAAAAGCTGGCATCGAGCCAAGACTACCCAATGTTGAACCCACATAATAATCTCAAGAATACTCAGGATGTTGTTGTAATGGTTGAACATTATTTGCTCCAACTGTGCTTCCAAATCGTATTGGAGGAGCGAAACCACCTATTGGTGGTCTATAACCTAGAGGGAGGCCATAAGGTGGCCAACAGGCAGTTACTGAGGACTGAGTTTGTAGTGGATTACCACGTGGGCGTGTATTACGCCCATTATTCCCTGTTTGAGAACTAGTAACCACCACACTTTTGTTCAATACACTTCCTTCTGGACGTGAAGTTACATCTACCGAAGACTGTGCAACTATAGGCACACTATCACTTGTAGATGAACCACCATTAATATTCGAAACTTTGTCTGCCATGCGTACAATTCTCCCACTTCTTAATTGCATATACTATGAAAACACACAATCATTTGAAACACTTAAACTTTCAAACTATCCCACCAGGCATGCCAGTTTGTTTTAGGTTTAATTACTCTGTTAGTCCCTATAGTTTCGTGAAATTTTCAATTAGGTCCCTATACTTTTTTTCCTTTTAATTGGGTCCCTGCACCAATTTTTTTTTAATTAGGTCCCTCTTAACAGTAATTGGTTTAATTATATAGGGATCCAATTTAAAAAAAATGGTGCAGATACCCAAATAAAAGGAAAAATGTATATGGACCCAATTAAAAATAAAATTTGGTGCAAGGACTCAATTAAAAGGAAAAATAGTATAGAGACCTAATTGAAAATTTTGCAAAACTATAGGGACCAACAGATTAATTAAACTTTTGTTTTATCAATTTTTAACAAATCAAAAGTGGTTCGATATCTAGTGGTTTGGGAGCGAAACCTACTCCTCTATGAGTACTAGTTTTTTAAAGTGCATCAAAGGATTTTTCTATCGAGCAAAATAAAAGAAAATCTGAAAGTTAAACAAAGTAAACTTTTGAAAATAAATTGACTGAATTTGAAATGAATTGCATTAAAATTGAAAAAAGTAGTAAACTGCCTTCGATGGATCAAAGGACTTTGAAGTCAAATACAAAATGCAGAATCTTAAAGGAAAAGGAAAAAAGTAAAAGTACTTGAAAGATAAAATTGTAAAGAAAATAAAGATTACAGAAAATGTAAATGAAAAGGAAAGACATGGAAGGAACCCTACAGAAAAATGACTCGAACGCAAACTCAGAAATCGCTGGGATATGAGTGTGGTTGAATGTTTTTTTGAAACAAAGTTCCAACCCATTCTTTATCGATCTTTCATCTATTTATTGAAGTCCTTGACCAATCAGACTCAAGAATAACTTCCATATGTACTAACTTTTAACTAATTATTCCTGCTCTTTTTGTACAACGTGAATAATTACCAAAATCAACTTCAACTAACCTTTATTCCTTGATTAAGTACATCGACTAGCTTCTGTTTCTCATTCTCCAACAAACCCTTCTCGATACAAACTCCATTTCTTGAAATAAAAATTCATTGTACTTCGACTATGGTGTGTTTCGAAATCAAATATTTTCTATCAATAGGAATAAGTTATGGTTACGATTTTAGATCATGTCTAAATTGTTTCTTAGATAAAGTGACAAGTTATGGTTACGATTTTAGATAAAATGACAACTATGATATATATATATATATATAACCATAAAGTGTCATGCTAAATTTGGTCCCAGTTAAAAATCATGACAAGATTCCTGAAGACGGGTCTTCAAGTTTACCAGCTCCTCATAATGGGTTTTCATTCCGGCCTGGGGAGGAAAATTTGTTGAAGGAAGGGGAGTGAGTCTGATTTGGAATTGTTTGAGAATCACTTTGGATGTTTATTGTACAAGTTGTATAAAATTTTCATGTGAGTGAATCCATACCTACTCATTATTAATCTTTTCTAGAATTTGATTAGAAAGATTCGCTTGAAATTATAGTGTTATTTGTAGTACTTAAAGGTTTCTACTCGTAAATCAAGAAGGAATCATGTGCTATCTTAGTCAAAGCACCCACGGATTTACCGGAGAGCTCACGGGTTGCTTGTGTTTTATACATCCCAAAGTTTTCTCCAACAACTAAATAAAGATATATTGAATCAAATTATGAGTCATGATAATGCTAACACTTCAAGTTGCTTGTTTGTTGGAACTGAGAACATTCTTGACTCAAAATACTATGTAAATCATAAAAATTAAATCAAATTCACCAAGTGTTTTTATTTTACATTTTCTTGTTAAAGATGGGCATTCATGCACCATCATCCTCCTATTAAATATAAGAAAAATTCTATGATATCTAAGACATTGGTGTCTAATTTGCCTAAAAAGTGAGAGGGACAACAGTAAACTTTATCTTTATTTTTATATCAAATAATTAAAATGTTAGGTACCATAGAAAATACTTAAGTAAAAATTTATGTTAAAAGAGGAAAATAAACTTTTTTTTTCTACCGAAAATAAGGATGTTCGAACTCACAACTTTTTAGATAAATATGGAGAGATTATGCTATTGGAGCTATATCTCATTGACAAAAATAAACCTATGTTACAAGTTACATAGCAAGGTAATAAAGAAAATAATTAAAAACGTGTTAGCTTATATTCATGATTCTTTCATCCAATTACATTAATATTGTCAGGTATATGAAAAAACGAGGGCAAGAGTGAATGGATATATACAAAGCAGATTTAGACCCTAGCTAAGAAATTAAGACTATTTAGTTTTCCAATAGAGGAAGAAATCAATGCTTATTTATGGTCTTAAACAACGGTAAGAAACTATTGGCATATATCATCCAATCGAATCAATTAAAAGACATTGGCGACGAAACTGATGTCCCCTTTGAAGTGAAACAAGGGTTTCCATGTATCTAGCAGCTCTTAGTGAATCATTCTTTACATAAACATGAAGATCCTTTACTTGTTGGGACACGTTCATACATTACTAGTCTTTCATCATTACCTTTCCAAAGAAGTTGATTACTCTTATAAAATCCCACAAGCCTTGAAATCATTTCAACATGTCCAACACTGTATAGCTTCACCCCAGATTCTTCATCCCAATAATCCTTCATCATCCAAACATCATAGGGGTTGTGAAATGAGATTCCGGCAGAGCCTTGAATTGTCCTAAAGAGGGATTCATCATCAATCATATTTGGATTGCCTTCGAGAAAATATATGCCGTTGCAAGGACCCATGATTTCGGTCCAATATTTGTGATCTGAATTGTATTCACAAGGAAGGTTTAGAGTTTGAGAAGAAACGGATCCTGTGGCATTATTACAAGAAAGAACAGAAATGAATGTTTTATTGCTAGAAAGTGAAGGTCTTTGAATAAGGAGGAGATGAGAATGGTTATGGTTGCAAAATTAGGATCATTTATGAGATGGAACCATGACTTGCAAACAAACTTGCATCTCCATAACTCTTTCGCTGGCAACCTTGAAAGGATGTTGGAAACCAATTCTTGTGGCAAATGATCTGTGATGCTGAGCTTCTCGGGTAATCTTAACTTTGAAGAAATGCGAATTTTGTTATTAGCTATAGTCGTCAATGGCATTAGAAGAAGTAAGAGAATGAAAAGAATGAATAGGGAGAGCATGGCTTTGTGGTTGGTGACTGTTTTTGTGGTCATATATCAAATGTGTGAGGATGGTGAAGACTATGAATAGATGATAAGCATTCTAACGTTCTTTACCAAACACTCAAAACACCGTACCGTTTGGTGACTACATTGTGGTAAACACTATGTTAATTATATAAAATATTCAAATAATATTAATTATATGTAAACTTGAAGTAGACCAATCAAAGAGCATATATTTTTAGGTGGAAACTCAGGTGTAGTTGACTTCACGTGAAGTTGATAACTGAGAGCTATTAGATGAAAATTTAGTCAAATCAATCAAATCATCTAACCGCTTTCAGTTATCAACTTCACGTAAAGTTGACTGCATCTGACTTTCCACTATATTTTTATATTTCTCACGATATCTCTCACAAGTCAAGACTAAGAACTAATTTATCATGAATATAAACTTTTAACACTTGTTTATATAAACTAGCGAACAGACTACTAAACCTAAAATTCTAAAAATTAAGAACCATTTCACTATACAATTCGGTTAATAAGCTAAAACGCCCATAAACTACTAAATTAACTGAAAATGATCGGGTGATTGAACTAGAAATCAATTGGTTTTTAAAATTTTTCTTTTTTTTTATGACTCTTATATAGATGTCTTTAATAGGCTATTTAAATTCATAACAAAAAAGTATTTTTTTTATTATAGTAAATTACCCTTATCTTTAATAGTATAACACAATACATTTAATAATCCAAAAGAACAAAATACATTTAATTTAAACTAAATATGTATTAAAAATTAAAAGATATAAAATATATTTATTTTTCAAATAAAAAATTTACAAATTAAGATATAACTAAATTAGTAATTTTTTTGGGTTATCTTTTATTATTCTATAACATAAAATATATAATATCATAATAAATATTATACATATATAAACCTTGAAATGTAACTTTTTTTATTTAATTCTTATATTATACTTATATGATACTTATATAAACTTATAAAATTAATATTAATATATATTTATGTTTTTATGTATTTAATTATAGTTTTACATATTATTTTATTATAAATTCGTTATTGATTAAATTACAGTTAAATTAATTAAAGTTTTAAAATAATAAATTAATAATTAAAGCAACTCGATAACAGGTTCAATTTTCAAAATCTTCACTAGAGCAAACTTAGTTCGTTATAAAAGAGCATATATAAACATGCACATGATGATAAGTCATAATCTTGAATTTAAACCGAAGTAATGTGTATGTTGACCATGGATGAGTAGAACAATGAGATTCACGTGGTGCCTTTGGAGATTTTTATAAATTGCGTCATTGCGAAGTAGCAACTTGTTCAATCACGTACGCTATTTAATTCATTTATCATCAAGTAGCCTCATTTGTCTTCGTTGAAATTGTTCGCAACACGTTAAAATAAGGTGAATTATATAGTAAAAAGTTTACCTAATTTTTTTTTTATAGGATGAAAGAAAGAATAAAAAAGTTAGGACTCGTATTTTGAATAATAATAAAATAATAAAAAATAATTATAAAAAAAATTATATTTTTTTTATAATTTTAATCTGTATAATAGAATGTTTTTTAAAATAATATAGTAAGTATTATTTAAAGAATAATTTTTTACATCTAAACAATTTTAACATTTAAGTTTTATCTAAGTAATTTGAGTTACGCGTTCTTTTCCTGTTTTCTCCTTTTCTTTGGGTTCCTTTTTCTTTTTGTTTTAAATTCTCGTATGTGTCTTTCTTATTGGATGTTACTCCTCTTCTTTGGGCTCCTTCTTTTTCTTCTTGTTTTAAATTCACGTATGTATTTTTCTTATTGGATGTTACGTCTTCTTTTTCTTTCCCTTCTTTTTTATTAATTTCAATTTCGTTACTGTCATCACCAACAACACTTCCTCCCCCTCCTCTTCCTTTTATTGGAATTTTGTCTCTTCCTTCCTTTTCATCATTCTCCTCCATCATCATCATCATAATCATCATCGTCATCGTTCTTGTCTTCTTCTAATACGTATCGTCGTTATCGTTATCATCGAATTTTGTCATATTGATGGCATTGTCTGATCCAAAATTGATTTGGATGTATTTTTGTTTAACTTGTTTCTGAATTCGAATTTATATAATGGACAATTTTTGTTTCATTTGGTATTATACAATGGTTTTGTTTTGATAATATTTTCCATTCATTCGAGATGCAGGTGTTTCTGAATTCGAATTTATATAATGGATAATTTTCGGTTCATTTGGTATTATACAATGGTTTCATTTTGATAATATTTTCGGTTCATTCGAAACGTAGGTATTTTTGAATTCAAATTTATATAATGGACAATTTTCGGTTCATTTGGTATTATACAATAGTTTCGTTTTGATAATATTTTCGGTTCCAAAATTATTTAATGATGTCACCACAGAGAATCAGAATCAATAAAGATGTTAACAAAATATTGGTGATAACGATAATAATGATGAAGGAGAAAGAAGAAAAAGAAGGAGGAGATAAAAAAAATTCAAATATAAAAAGAAACAAATGAGGAGGAAGAGATGGATGTGGTGGTATGGTGGTAGACGGTAGTAACGATGAAAATAATAAAAAAAAGATGAAAAAAATGGAGAAGGAGAAGAAGAAAAAGAAGAAGAAGAAGAAGGAGGAGGAGGAGGAGGAAGCCCCACGCGCGCAATGTAAATTAAATGACTTAGTTGTTTCGTTACATAAATCGCTTGAATGTGTAATGGAACATTTACTCAAAATGCTTTTTAAATATATTTAAAACACATTCAAAATTTATTTTATATTTTACTTAAACATATATAAGAAATTTAGCACAGTATTTTGTTGGTGTTTTAATTTAAACTTAAATATTCTAATTTTTTTAAAAAAAACTTAAAATGCACTGAAAGAGAACAAATGAGCCATGATATCTAAAAGTAATTCTTGCAATCATTTTGTTAATTATTTTTATAAATAATGACTTTTTAAAGGTTGATTAGTGTTTGTTAATTTCGTATTAAGCGTAGAGATCACAAACTGGTGAGTTGAGTAGATCGAAAATTTTAATTTTGATAAAAGTAAAACTAAATTAGAAGATAACTTGCAACACACTCTAATATTTAAGTTAGCAATATGTTTCAAATGTTATTTTTTAGTTCAAAATTTATCTACCAAATTTTCTCTTTTTTTATCCCTTTATCTTAAAATTACCACTTTTTTAGGTATTTACTGCCTTTATAACATGCTCTTAATGCCATGATTCTTCATAACTTAATAGTGTAGTTATTATATTGTTCCTGATATTATCTTGTAACATCAGATTTTATTTAATTGTTATCTCATATATTATTATTTGTCTAGAATAGTTATTTAAGCATCTAGAAATCCAAAATAATTTAAGCATAAATTTTATGATTATAAAAATCAGATCGAATTGACAGATTCAATTGAATTAACTAAAAATCAATCACTAAATTAATTTGATTTAATAAAAAAATTGGTTAAAAAATTGATTATTCGATTAAATTGGTATAATTTTTTAATAGTTAACCGATTAAAATAATAAAACATAAAAAAATACTTTTTTTAAATCATATATATTTTATATTTTATTATTTTCGCTTCAATTTCAATTGAAATTCAATTAAATTTTTAAATTTTTGAATTTCTAATTCTAATGGCGATTTGATTTTTAGAACATTAATAAATCCTTTCTTCGCGTACCCAAATAATGTTGCTAGAATTTGATGATTTAATCTGGAAGATTTGCTCAAGCGCAAACTCCGGTTCCATGTTCGATTCTCTAGCAAGAAATTCCTCATCAGAAAGACATTTAGACGTGTGAGACAAGTGAAAAGAACTCCATGATTAAGAGTTTGACACTAAGCACAAGCTAATTAGGCCAAATCAAACATTGCTTTTATTTAATGATGATAAAATCCCTCTACATACAAGAGCATAACGGCGAGATGCTCAATGATTTCATATAATAATTCATACCATCATAGAGAAATCAGTAACATGCTCCTTCCAAATACCATCATCCAGATATTCCTCAAAAAAACTTGCTTCACCACCACCTGATCTCACAACTAATGCAGCACTGCTTCTTGTCCCATAAAGACCCTGCATACATAAAACATATATGGAATACTCGCAAATTCGAATATCTCATCAGAATTTATCCACACTATTTAATTAGAGTTTATTTGTGATTTAGGAGTTCCAAGAAAAATTATATAAAAAAAATACTATTGGTACGTACACCAAACACTCTTGACATCCTGTAATGAATGAAAAGGAAAGGATATAGTATTATAATAATAATATTAGTAATTTACCAGTGGTGTTTCTATTTCAACAAAGATGGAGCTCAAATTAAGTTCCCAATCAAGAGAGCAAATATGAGGTAGACCACTCTCCTCAGCTTTAACTTTGTCCTTCAATATCTTTTTCATCGTCTCCTTCACAGGAATCTCACCTTTCCCATACTTAGCAAGTTGTTCTTTGAAGCTCACTTCAAGACGTTGAGTCTGCAAAATGTACATATTAAAACAAACAGAAAAGGGAATTTTATTAATAAAGAGAATAATTATGTTTACTAAAGATGATTAGTTTATATTTTAACTTTTATAACTCCAATACATTTCAATCTTCATTGTAAATCCAAGTGAGCATTTAATTAAAAATAGATAAAGGATATATTTTTATTTCAAAGAATGACCTATTGTTAACATATTTTATGATAAAAAATTTTATATATCAACTATTATATATTTGTTTGTATTGTTTTATACATTTTTAATTAATATTCGTTTTGTATTTAAAATATAATTTATATTAATAACTAATTTTTTTGCGTACATATAAGAGCATTTTTAACGGGCTAAAAAATAGAACACGGTTACTATTATGTCAGAAAAAAAGAAGAATTGAAGCGTTGGAGTAGAGAGAGAGAGAGTTTCCTCACTCATTATTTAATCAACACTTCCA
>NC_029777.3:97288460-97301520 GCF_000817695.3 Arachis duranensis | reverse complement strand
ATTAAAATTGTAATTAATTTATTAATAATTATAATAATTAATTAGATTAAATAATTAAATTTTTATTTAATTAATGATTTATATTAATCATTTATGTCATAATTAATATTAAATATTATATATTATTATATTAAATTAGCCGTTGCAAAACTACCGTTATAAAATTAGCTGTTAGAAATTAGCCGTTATTATGTTACCGTTATTATTAATAAATTAATATTTTGTTACTCTATATATACCACTTAGATACACTTCTATTCTCACACTTTCTACTACTCTTCTTCATCTTCTTCCAAGTACATGAGTGGTTATTGTGGGGTTGCAACCATAGTACTTGAGATTGTAGCATTTTCAGACCTTTCGATATGACATGCATTCTTTGGAATTTCTGGTTCAAATAACGATATCAACGTGTTAGATCGTTCTCCAGTGTTCGATGATATTCTAAATGACCGTGCTCCAGAGATAAATTATATTATTAATGGTAACAATTATACTATGGGATATTATTTAGTAAACGGTATTTATCCTGAATGGGCCACATTTGTCAAATCAATCTCAAAGCCACAAGAGGAGAAACGCAAGTTATTTGCACAATACCAAGAAGGGCAAAGAAAAGATGTGGAACGAGTATTCGGAGTGTTGCAAGCACGCTTTGCAATTATATGTGGTTCAGCTCGCTTTTGGGAAAAGAAGAAACTTGCCAATATAATGAGAGCTTGTATTATATTGCATAATATGATTGTTGAGGATGAAAGAGATACTTATGCAGAAAATTTTGCTCAAGGCTTAGAGTATGATGATGTCAAAAATGGCTTATCATAACCTCAACTGGGAGAAGAAGATTTTGCACCATACCATCAATTTCTCCAAAGAAATGCCCAACTTCGAAATAGGCAGCATCATAGACAATTGAAAGAGGACTTGATTGAACACATATGGCAGTTTCACATTGTTTGTCGTCAACTATAGAGTTTAATTATATTTTTCTTTGTATTAAGTAATTTTACAAATGAGTGTAATCTCAAATTATATATTGTGTATTATTGTTATATATGAATTTATTTAATATTAATATCTTTTAATAGTGAATTATTTTTAAATTTAAATATTTAAATTATATTATTAAAAAAAATTAATTACATTACATTTATTTTAAGTATTTCAATTAATTAATTAAGTGGGACTAAAGTTAGTTCCTCCTAATGGAGAAGAGAGAGATATTTTGAGTTCCTATTTACTGTTTATGACATAAAAGCTGACGTGGAGTTACTTTTTATGACAGGTGGACCATAAACAAGAACTGGGATGAGTTTCCTACTGGAGATGGTCTAACATAGTTATTTTATAATATAATAAATTAATCATATTAGATATATACTAAAATTAGCTACTAATGTAAAATATATATTGAAATATAAAATAAATATTAAAAATAAATTAAATTATATATGTATTTATACACAAATATCCGGTGATTAATTTTAATGTACAAATAATATTTTTATAAATGTTATAATGTATGATGTAATAATAAACAAATTATACCAAGTTATTTGGCGGTATAAAAGAGTAAATTTCTTATAATAATATTATATGATTAATTTATTTTTATTAATATTTTAAATTTTTGTATTTGATTATAAATTTTAAATTCTACTAATATAAAAATAAAGTATTGATGTAGGTAATATTAATAAAAAAATGCGTTATCCTCCACCATTTTTGAAATTCTTATGCATAATAGTAACATATATATACCTTGTGCCATGGCGTGTCAAGTTTGGCATTGGAAAGCACATGCAGTCCTGGAGAAACCTCCTGAATGCTAATCTGTTGTCCTTTGGGCCTGTTGGAGATGTATACCATGCATTTTGACTCAATATCTGCAACAATTAAGTTGAACCCATTGTACTTATCAGCCCCTCCTTTTAGGCTTTCAGCAAATTCTCTGGGTCTCTTGCTGCTCTGCATTAATTATCCATTTAAATTCATGTTGTTTGATTACGATGAATTATACGATAAAGATGTAAATTTATATATTTTTTTATGGGATAAAATAATATTTGAAAAAATTAGATCTACATTTTGAACAGTAATAATATAATAAAAAATAATTACAAAAGAAATTTATATTTTCTTTATATAACTTTAATCTGTATAGGAGAGTATTCTTTTGATTATAAACCTTTTTTCTTTATTTATTGTTTATTGATTAATGAACCGTACCATTGACACAATATTTTACCTTAAGAAACAAGAGAGGTAGGTCACCACGAGATTTGGCTTGGGGAGAAGAATGAAGCTCCAAAACATTGGTAAGAAAAGCAACCTTTCCTTCTTTAGAACAAGCCATCCATGTCCCTCCTCCTATCTCATCTTTTCCTCCCAATACGTCACAACCTTCCCACCATGACACTGCCTTCGTAGGCCTAACCTTAACCAAATTAAATTAAATAATTCATTCATTAAAAGAAATTAGTTTTGCTTAAAAGGAGAAAAATAAATTGAAACACGTGCCTGTTGTGATACTCGTCTCTGTTGTTGAAAAGAAGAAAAGGGTAGAGTGGGTGGGCTTGCCATAGAAACAGTGATATACACATTCTTACATGAAACACGAGTCTTTTATATTATTACTCACCAATCTAGCTACAAGCAATGAAATTTAATTAATTAAAGCACTCTGATAATTTTGTGCGTGATGCACTATAATACTGTGAGTGAGAGGCTGAATTTGAATTTATAGTTACATGCTATGTGTTATCCACTTAATCCTTAAAATTCTTTGAGAACTTAACGATAAGATTGATAAATTTGTGAGTTTGACTCCTCATAAATTGATTTTGGATTTTTGCATGAATTGAGAAATTAATATATGAACTAGCTCTAGATAGGATAAACCTCATAATTTTCATAATTTAAGAATACATTTTCAAAATTGTTTGGAATCATGGATTGGTGGGTATTTTTCTCTATCCTTTCTTGTTATAGGCACATGTTTAATGGCATAACATGATGCTTTAAGAAGAAGAAAATTTATCATCTAAGGAACTAGGGATTTATACTTTATAGCCATCATCCGTTTTACGAAAGTATCTATTGTAAATCAATCTCTTAGAGATTACTTAGATATTATTAAAATTGAATCAACACTAAATCTTTAGCTTTTTTTTTAATAATTACCTTAGACGCGTAGTATTTTTTTTATTGCTTTAATAATGGTTGTATTAAACTACATTTGATCCAAAATTATTTCATATAAATTTAATAGAAGTTAAATGAGTGAAATTAAAAGTTAATTGATAATTTACGCTTGTTTGATAAAATTTTTATTTTTTAAAAGTGACTTATAAAAATTAATTTTTAAAAGATAGTTTTTAAAAAGTTTAGACTTGTACATCTATATTTAATAAATTAAATTAAAAATAGCTTTCAATAAGTACAAGTAATAATAATTGTATTTGATAAAATAATTTTTAAAATTTAAAAATACTATAATAGACATAATTATAAACATTAAATTTAAAAATTAATTAATGTACGAGATTATATTATATTTTTTAATTTTAATAAATATAAGTCAATTTTAAAAAAATTTATCTTAAATATTTTTAAACATATTCATATCTTTTAAAAACTATAAATACAAATACATCATTTTTTTAATTTATTAAACACAAAATAAAAAAATTATACTTTTTAAAGTTACAAGGGCTAAAAAATTTTATCAAACTAAACCTACAATACTCAACTCGCCTTTTATTACTTAAATGATTTGATGCACATGCCAAAGAGTTACCAATACAACACATAAATATATCTTTATAAGTAATTATTATTTCCATCTTTCACAGTAACTTTCCCAAATTATTAACACATAATCCAAAAATATTAAGCTAATTAGTCACAGGACAATTATATAACATATAAGAATAATAATTTTTTTTATAAACATATCAAAATGTATTGGAATTAAATAACATGAAAATATTAAATATTATATGATTTTTTATTTATTTATTATCAATATTGATATATTAATAGATACAAATGTGACTATTAATTTACTTCTTTATAACTTAAATAATAATAATAATAATAATAATAATAATAATAGTAATAATAATAATAATAATAATAAAAATAAAATTGCACTATAAAAAAATGCTGAATACCGTTGGATTTACTGACGGAAAAACAAAAATAATTTGCCAGTAATAAATTTACCGTGGAATTTTTCATCGGATATCCAATCCAACAGTATAAACCTCGTCAGTAACAGTTTATCGTCGAATTTTGTTGTTCGCCAGTAACTTACGGTGCATTTTGCGACGAAATTGGTTTTTTAAGCTACAAATTAAATAACTAATGTCAGTTACGCTATAAGGAAGTCGCCGGATGCTGTCGGATTTAGCAGCGGAATAAATTCATTAGTATAAACTTAGCCGGTAATTATTTACAGGCGGATTTTTTCATCCGCCGCTAATTACTAGCGGATATAAACTTTTAATTGACAAAATTCTGGAATTTGTTATCGTTGAATTTCTTTCCCGATAAATCTGACGGTAATATTATTTATTATTAATAATTAAATTAATAGTTACCATGATAAATTCGAATGTAAACTTAAATTTTAATTTTTTTAAAAAAATTGTTTGAAAAATTAATATATATAATTTTAAATATTTAAAGTTAATAATGTCTAAACTAATAAAATTCAAAGTTTTACAATTTCTTATACTAAATTTGTTTATATTGAAATGTTATAGATGTATTCCTTTAATAGTTTTAGTATATGAGAACAATTGCTAACATATTTTTTCAGTAAAAACAATGGAAGAATATAATTTTAAGGTCCACTATGAGTTACTAAAATCTTTATGTTAAGAAAAAATACAAATAAATGATGTTCTACGTACTCAAAGAATTTAAGAACTTCTTTAACTTGGTCTGTAAGGTCATCCACATAGAGTAATGGCTCGTCCAATGAAATGACATTGGCTCCCAACTGCAATAACTATTAAGCAAATGAGAAAGAATCTATTAGACTCTATGAGCAATTGCGCGGAGAGAATTCATAGCTTTTTTTGTTTCAGGCATATGAGAAATGAAAGTCAATACCAAAGCTACAAAAATAGTTTATAATAAATTGATAATCGAAGAGCATTAGAATGTAAAAATTTTCTATTCATACTACTTCATGGTAGGGAGCATCAATATAATAAATACAAAATTTATGAAGTAACAAAGAAGTAGCTTCTGGGCAAAAAAATAGACTTTAGAAACAAGATATATCTGCATAAAGACCTTGTTTTATTTTTCAAAACTTCACAATTATCAAACACATTCTCCCAATACAAAGACCTTGCTGTAATTTGCTTCCAATTCCTCAAAATATTTCTATCCAAAAAAATGTTAAAGCATTTTTTTTCAAATTCAAAATGGAAATAAATTTCATAAAACTGAAAAAAAAAAAGAAAACAAATATACAAACAAGCACGGAAATTGAAATAGTAAACCGAACCTTTACTTGTTTTTACGAAACTGGCTTTTTTTATCCTCACAAACAATCACAAAAATTGAACCTTTACTTATTTTCACCGTAATTCTCACAATACACGCACAAAAATTAAATTAAATTAAAAAATAAACAAACATAAATACAAACTCAGAATATTAATAATTTCAAAAAAAATTCAAACAACTAAACAAACTCTAAACCCCAAAATGTTAAAAAAATCAAAAGAAACTAATCAGAAAAAGAGACTTAGTACAGAAGGTGACGACAAACGAGAGGTGGCCATAACGGAAGTAAGGAATGACGAGATGGAAACGATGAGAAACGAAGATTCTGCTGGAACCGGCAACGACGCTCCTATTGGTGCTGACAATTTTGTTGGACACGGCAACGGTGAGGGAAGACCGATTGGAGAAGGCCGCGACGGTGGTGGACAAGTGTGGAGCAGGAGGCGTTGATGCTGCTGAACGACTACGGTGTAGGACGCGACACGTTGAGGCAGCGATAGTGGCTGAGTGACAGTGACCGGGGATGAGAGTGAGTGAGGGTGGCGGTGGCGAACGGTGGCGATGGGGGGATGACGGTGAGAGGCAAAGAGAAAGAAAAGAAAAATGAGGTTGCTGATATTGCACAAATGAAGGGGAAGAATTTGCAAATTCAAATTTAGGGTTAATTTTACCGGTTGATTTACCATCGGAAAAATCCGGTAACACATAGCCTGTGACCAAAACGGCGGGTTTCTTTTTAATTACCTTACTATCAGATTTTTTCGCCACTAAATTCGATAGTAATGGTCGCAACAATTTCCCTTTTTTCCCTCTAATTATTTCCGGCAAATTTACCATCAGCAAACTGAATCCGACGGTAACTTTTTTATTTAACGAATTCATTGCCAAATCTGCTGATAAATCTGCCGGTAAACCCACCACCTAATAACAGATGATATGATACAATCAAATAATGTATAAAAAAATCCTAGTCACTAAAGATCCTGATAGTCATCGTCGTCGTCGTCCTGCTGGTTCTGCTGCTGAGGCGACAGCCTAGGCGGTGATGTTTGTGCCCCTCCAGCAACGCCGCTACCATCAGCAGTGCCGCTGCCACTAGCACACATCTGATTTTTGTACGGC
Source organism: Arachis duranensis (assembly GCF_000817695.3). Classification (NCBI taxonomy): domain Eukaryota; kingdom Viridiplantae; phylum Streptophyta; class Magnoliopsida; order Fabales; family Fabaceae; genus Arachis; species Arachis duranensis. The sequence continues at coordinate 97,294,872 of NC_029777.3, read as the reverse complement.
GCAGAGGTCATCTGTCTCTGTCGTGTATTACAGGATCGCCTGATATCTCTTCTCAATTTCACATAGCTTCTGAGCCTATTAGTGAAAGCTCCGAGTGAGGAGCGGTAGCTACTCCCTCAAATCAATGTCATACTTGGGATCGACGGGCCGACTGGTAGCAACGGCAGATGAATGTCTCAACGTGGATGTGCGGAGATTATCGGCGAAGAACGATCCGAACCTGTAGACGTGATTCTTGTACGGCTCATATACGGCCTCACGCCAAACCATGTTCGTATCGACGAATGATGCAGTGGAGTTGTTGCTGTCGTTTCCAATAGGCTGAGATTGCTGGGTTATGACCTCTAATCTTTGCATGTAGGATTTCTGTGTAACACCTTTTATGATTAGGGTTGCAGTTGATTGAAAATTTTTTATCACATGATGTTTACTCACATAATGATCCGTGGCCCGCTAATCAGCAAATCTCTCGTTGTTCTCCTTTAAGGTGTGAGTATACTTGAAGGTCTCCGCCATCGTCGCATCACAATCCAACAACTTAGACTACACATTTTGACACAACATGTTAAGTCAAATAATAATGATAGTATATTAAGACTAAACGAACTTAACTTAATTCCTAACGAAAAAAATTGCATACCAGCTTGGTCTTTGTCTTCACAAAAGCACTGACCCGCCGGTATACTTCGATGACCTAGCCAATACCCTATTAGCTTTGTTCGTGAGACGGCGATGCTTGAACCCCCTCATCAGTCTCTCAATAGACATAAAGTGTCTTCTTAATATTCGGGTGAAGCCAAATAGTGAGGTGGTCGCGGTGCTCACTTATGTCCTCCAACATCTGCTAAAGCTGTCTAACCATCCGATGTTCGAAGATCTTCTTGATCATGAGATCGTGAGTCTTGTCCCATATAAATTTTTCCTGCAGAAAGAATATTAAGAATTAGTTAATCGAAATTAAATACATAATTAAATAAAATAAAAGATATAAACTAACTGTATATTGAGTTTTTACCGCCTACTTCTGAAATTATCGCTCTTCATTCTTAGTTGGGATCTTCATGTAGCTCGGCCATGAGTGGTCGTACATTAGTTTGATGACATTAGTAGTATACTTCTGTGTACACGCATTATTATTTAGCATAAACATGTCAATGAAAAACTTAAGATTAGTAGTTTACTAAAAAGTTATTTGAAGTAATCTATAAAATTTTAATTATATTTAGATTTTTTTAGAAATTTCTACAGAGTTTCATCTATAACTAGAGTGCGCCAAAAACTCTATCCATCAACAATTCACTTAAACAGCAATATCTATCAACAATCAACAAATAAGAATCAAGAATCAAGCAACAACATTCATCAATCAACAATAAGCAGTTCAATTAATTAAGATTAGTAATTTCATCTATATGGCATTATATGACTTAAGCAGCAACATCCATCAACAATCAAGAATTCTCAAACACTTTCAGCAGTTCAAACTTACTAACCTAAATTGAATCTATCTTAACAACCTAAATTCACTAAAAGTAGAAAATTGAGTGTAGCTAAATTAATCAAACTAACTAAAATGGTTTGTATGTAAAAGCTTAAAATATTATTCACACTGTCAAACCATCAGGCCAAATCATCGTCCGTATGATGGGAGGTGGTGAAGGGACATCCGGCTGGAATCCATGAGAGGATTCTAGCACCACAGTATTTGTCACTGGAGGCGGTGTCATCGAGATAGTGCGCTGTTGAGCAGATGGAGGTGGTGGAGGAGTCTACTTTGATGAAGCAGACACATGAATTCCTTATTACGGGGGTAGCGCAGTAGTATGAGCCACGTAGTTGGGGTTAGGAACCATGATGATTGGCTGGTCTTGTGCATCCATTTTCTGTAGTGTCACAGGGATAGTCGGAATAGAGGACGATGACTGAAAAGTCTCAGGGGTACTAGTAGAACCCCTCCCTCTATCATGACCACGAGATACGACCACGAGATCAATCTGTGACACATCTACCTCTGGTCATGTCTGCAAAGGGCATATCAATTAACACTAGTCACAAAAATAATGTAATAGCAAAGATAAAATTCATAGACACTTCAAATCACATAAATTAGCAAATACAACACAAATTCTATGAAGATTTATATTTTTTGAAAAAAATGTTGGTATAACCTCCTCTAAAGTTGCACATATGTTCATCTTTGCGGTTCCCACAAATCCAACCAACTTCAATCATAAATTAAAACTTAAAAACAGCCACAAGATATCCAAAATAACTTAATTAGTTAACAAATTAGTTGAGTTTCTAACTACTTATGTGTTTTAATTTGTTTATCACCAAACCAATAACTTCATCAATAACACCTCAAAACATGTTTTAATTAGAATAAAAATAAATCAGAACCAAATAACAAACACAAAATTCTAATAACAAATCAGAACCAAAATTATAATAACAAATCATAACAAATCAGAATCAAAACAACGAATACAAAATTATAATAATAAATTAGAACTAAAATTATAATAACAATTATATTTTTTATTGTTGTTATATGTTGTTGTTGTATATATGTTGTTCTATGTTGACTATTTTATATTTTTATTTACGTGAGATCGGATTAACCAGTTCAACTTGTGATCCACCACTTGAATCAGTAACCAATGACCTAGTAGCTTCACTATTTCGATCACTGGTTCAGTTCTGACAACTATGGTAGTGGTAGAATCTGGCAACAGCAACGGTGATGATAAAAACGACGAACAACGCCGAAGAAGGAGGGGCTGCCACCGTTAAAGGGGGATTCTAGAGAGAAGGGGGCTGCCGGAGAGATGAGAGGGGTAGAGAGAGAATAGGAGGCGAGATGGTTAGGGAGAGAGATATAAAGAAATTCAAATGAGGGAGAAGAGGGTTCACGGTTCGAATTTAGGATACAATTACCGTCGAAATTTATTGGTGGATAACCCCAACGGTAACATTTGCAGGTTACCAAAACACAATGTTCCATTAAGTGGGTTTACCGTCGAATTTTTCTGCCAGTAAATTCGATCCTAAACGAGATAATTTTGCATGTATCTCCTTTACATTTATAAATAAGATACATGTAAAAATATCTAATGTACACTGTAAACGAGATATAAAAAGATAAATTTTTAGCTGCTATAAAAGAATGTGCAACCTTTAGCATTTTTCACACACATTTCATATCTTTTTCTGTCATATTTTTCTCACAAAAATAAAGCAGCGATGACCAGTAACAGCGTATACATAGTTGTGTGTGTTTATCCCAATTGTCATATGAAAAATGGCGACAACGGAGTGATATTTTAGTGTGAGAATCCGATACTATTACGCACTCATCGTGTAAGTACGTTGTTGGGTTGAAGAGTTTGATACTGAACAACCTCGGTCGTACAAAAGCGAGGGAGGTCGGAAATGTGGGGTATAGGTTGTTAGCACTCATGGGTAATGGAATTTTCTGGTTTCGACTCTTTCGACTTCTAGGGGACGAGCATGTTCGACATCCATGGGAGGATCATGGCGGAACAGGTGATAGAGCTTTCCACCAAGGTTGGAGATATTGGTCGTGGTGGTTCTGTACACTCGACTTATGTCCAAGACGACTGACCTCTTACACCACCACTCATCCATATCGCCATTCCGGTTGACGAAGCGGAGGAGGACGATGAGGAGTCAGACGAAGAATACGTGGCGGATAGTGCCGATAGTGATTCTTCGGATGGGTTCGATGAGGAGGAGTTTGTATCCGAGACAACCACCCCGATTGTGGCGCGCCATGTCTTGCCTCCACTTCACCCAATTTTCGCGCTATCGGCAGTGCCAAGTCACTATCATAGTCTAGAGCTAGACGCCACAGAACTCCATTTTTTGACACGGGAGAAGATCGAGGATTACAACCTGGACAGTGGGGTAGAGTTTTGGGTCGACCACAGATTCAAATGCCGAGACGCAGTGCTGCAGGGTGTGAAGAATTACAGTATTCTCAGGAGCGCAGAGTACCGGGTGATCGAATTAGATTGACTAAAGTATCATGTGAAGTACCGGCGAGCTGTGGCTAGGTGTCCATGGAGCCTCTGTGTGGTCCTTCGACAGAACCTCGGATACTGGTAAGTTCAACTTTAATTGTGCTTTGAGTACTTCTAAAGCATACGGGACGATGGCGTCGGGTGGAGGAATGGTGTGACTCACTTGCCGGGGTAGTAGAAGGCAAAGCCTCTGAAAAATAAAAAAAATTCAACCTTATAAAGAAATAATTTTAAATATTTGATTTATTGAATTCTTACACTTCTTTTTAGTTTTGTAATTAGATCAATTAATATGATATACAAAACATTAAAGTTAAATAAATATTTTTTTCTAACTTACATCTACTTCTACTTAAGAACATATTTTTATGCTTCTAACTTACACATATTTCTAAATTACATATTACATACTAAACAAAATCTAACTAGAACGTTATAAATAGTAGCAATCTAGCACAAGTAAAACACGGTTCCAAACTAATAATTATATCGTAACAACCTTCCACAAGCAAATAGAGTTCTAAATTTCTACTAGAGACCTACTGCTAAAGCTACAAACTATGTTCTAATTTTTTGCGACTGCCCTAACCATAGCCACATAAAAAAAATCCATATGGGATTACACATAATTAAACAGAACAAAACTAACCTCAAAATCGGCTGCCCTGGCATAATGCGACGTCTCTTGTTGATGTCTCCGCCGTTCCCTGCCTTACGCGCCATCGCAGTAACAGTCGAAAATAGGGTCAGAAAGGGATAATACATAATAGAGAGGAGAAAGTAGTTGATTAGGTCAAATTGGGACCCAGAATCACGTTGTGAATGACATATATTTATAAACGTTGACAGGCCTACTATAAACGAAATAAGAGAAAAATATTTATTTTGGTAAATATTTTTTAAATTATTTATTTTAATAATATTTTATTTACTAAAATAAAAAATCCCTAATATCATGGGTTTAGAACACCAAAAAAAATTATAAAATACTAAAATTTGTGATTACCATATGAACTAAGTGGTTAAAGAATAATATTTATATGAGATATAGATATTTGAGAATGCTAATAAATCCATATAAAAAAATTAAGTAAAGTGTAGATCTTTCTTTTATGACAGGTATATATTGAAGAAAATCTCATGCCCTAAGCTGTTCAAGCTGTGATGTTGATGGTTTGATGAATTAGAAGGAATTAAGAGAGGGAGAGAGATAGGTTCTTCTCATTATTGGAGAGAATGAAAAATCCCCCTTTTGAAAAATATTTGTTGAGTTATTACACCTTATATACTATGTACTTTTTTTTTATGTACTCTCACTAAAAAATAATTACAATGGTAAACCTATTATTGATAAAGAAATAATCTAGGTAACACCCTCCCGCAAGCTAGAATTGTGTAAATCTAACAATCCTAGCTTGGAAACATTGGCAAGAAAAGGACCCGGTGGCAGAGCTTTGGTAAGAAAATCAGCAAGTTGATCCTTGGAACGAACTGGCATAAGATGAATGAGATCAGACAAATGCTTTTCACGAACAATGTGGCAGTCCACTTCAATGTGTTTAGTTCTTTCATGAAAAATGGGATTATTGGCAGTCCACTTCAATGTTTAGTTCTGGTTGTCACAGAATAGAGTGATAGACTTTTGAAGCGGCAAGCCAATAAAATCCATTAAGAAAGATAACCAACTAGCTTCACAAGTGGCAACAGCAAGAGACCTATATTCAGCTTCTGCAGAGGACTTGGCAACTGTGGTTTGCTTTTTACTCTTCCAGCTAATGAGCGAGTTCCCAAGCATGAAGCAATAACCGGAAACGGAGCGACGAGTATCGGCACAGGTAGCCCAGTCAGCATCGACAAATCTAGTGAGATGCAGATTAGAAGTAGAGGAGAAGAAGAAACCAGTTGCAGGTCGGCCTTTTAAATATCGGAGTACACGAAAAGCAGCCTGTAGGTGAGAAGTTGTTGCACAGTCCAAAAATTGGCTCAAACGACCCACAACATAAGAGATATCGGGTCTAGTATTTGTGAGGTAAAGGAGTCGGCCGATGAACTGTCTATAAACAGTGTTGTCTGTTAAAATGGTACCTGATTCCTTTGAAAGTTTCTGACTATAATCAAATGGAGTAGAGAGAGGCTTGCAATCTAGATAACCAAAATCTCTGAGAAGGTCCATGGTGTACTTCCGCTGATAAATGTGAATTCCAGAGTTAGAGCGTGCTACTTCCATTCCCAAGAAGTATTTGAGATCACCAAGATCCTTTATTTTGAATTTGTCATCCAAATCTTGCTTGATGGAATTGATTTCACCAATGTCATTCCCGGTTAAAACCAAGTCATCAACATATACTAGAATGGCAGTGAAGCTTTGA
>NC_029777.3:97211563-97287691 GCF_000817695.3 Arachis duranensis | reverse complement strand
TAATGTGGAGGCATATGCAAGAGAACCAAATACTCTTAAATATGAAAGGTCAGGTAAGTTGCCATACAAAAGCTTATAAGGACTAGCATTATTCAGGTTAGTGCTGGGCAGCCTATTAATTAGGTGAATGGCGTGAGCAACTGCGTATTGCCAAAAACAATGTGGAATTCTTGATTGAAATAGCAGTGCTCTAGCAACACCTAAAATATGCTGGTGTTTTCTCTCTACAATCCCGTTTTGCTCTGGTGTTTCTACACAAGAAGTTTGGGGTAAAATTCTAGTTGATGCAAAAAAGGATTTTAGAGTGAATTCTGGCCCATTGTCGGTCCTTATACACTTAACTTGTTTTTCAAAATGTACTCTGACAAAATTCACAAAATTAATAACCAATTGTGATGCTTCAGATTTGGTTTTCATAAAAAAAATCCAAGTGAATTTGCTCTTACCATCCACCACAGTCAAAAAATACCTATGTCCTTCATTGGAAGGGACAGAAATAGGACCCCAGATATCCATATGAACTAAATCAAAACAATCTTTTATTTTAGTTGTACTAAGATTAAAAGATAATTTCTTTTGTTTTGCAAAATGATATGAATCACAAGGAAAATTTGAAGCAATACTATCTATAAAAGGATAATACTTCTTCAGAAAAATCAATTTATGCATGGGTATGTGTCCTAATCTAAGATGCCAAATGTTGTTGTGCTCACTGTGTGAAGGTGTGGTGGGATGAGTAGTAGTAGTAGTAGTTACCGCCAATGAAGCTTGCTTTGTTGGAAGAGGGGGAAAATGAGAGAATTCTGGTTCTCTACTCATTGTATATAACCCTTCTATACACTCAGCAATGGCAATCATTTTTGATGTGGATCTATCTTGTATCTCACAACACTTATCATTGATTAACAATTGACAATGTAAGTTTGAGGTTAACTTTGACACAGATATCAATTTAAAATCAAAAGAAGGAATGTATAAAACATTTTTGAGAAAAAAATTTTTAGAGAATATGATTGTGCCAATGATGGTGCTAACAGTTTTGGTTCCATTTGGCTATATCACATTGATTGGATCAATATTTTGAAAACTTGCAAAATCTTTTAAGTCAAAAGTCACATGATCTGTTGCACCGGAATCAATGATCCATAGTGCAGATTTTGGAGTGATAATGCTCATAATTCTCGCATTAAAATGTAATGCAATGGTTTTACCTGGAGTGGAAGTGTGAATGGAATTAGTCAAAATTTGATTTGCATTATGAGGTTGTTGCTGCACACTTTTGTCTTTGATCAACTCTAACAAGGCAAATCTTTGCTCTGGAGTGAATCCAGATCTTGATATTCCAATGTTCTCTTGGAGACAATTGAGCTGGAATTGTTTGTCACTGAGTATATCATCATGCCCCTCAGTGATCACGTAATTGATGGTGGTGTTATGTTGTTGCCATTGGTAGAAGTGGGAGGAGTACCCATGCTTCTTATAGCATACATCTTCTGTGTGGCCTTGCTTGTTGCAATGAGAGCAAGCCAATGTAGCTCCACGACCTCTGCAATGAGAGGATCTGTTTGCCATGTTTGCCATTTTGAGAAATCAATGAATCACAGAGTAATAGGGATTCAGATCTTCTTCCTTCCAACTCGTTGATCGGAACAGCTATGTTCACCAAGAAAGAATCTTGCGAAATAGCCTCTCATCAAACTCTATTGGATGAGTTTGAAGGAAGAGGTAAGAATGGGGGAAAGAAAATGTCGAAAGAAAAATTAGGGATAGAAAGAGAATGGCAAAATTGGATTGATCTCAATTCACAACTTTTTCTTTTTTTTTTTTGATTCACAGCTTGGTTGCTCTCCACGCTCACCGCACCATGAAGAAAATCTCATGCCCTAAGCTGTTCAAGTTGTGATGTTGATGGTTTGATGAATTAGAAGGGATTAAGAGAGGGAGAGAGATAGGTTCTTCTCATTATTGGAGAGAATGAAAAATCCCCCTTTTGAAAAATATTTGTTGAGTTATTACACCTTATATACTATGTACTTTTTTTTATGTACTCTCACTAAAAAATAATTACAATGGTAAACCTATTATTGATAAAGAAATAATCTAGGTAACATATATAGCAAATTATCTTTTCAAATAAAAAAAATTTACAATTCACTTTGACATTTTGTTATTTTAAATTTGCACCTATATTTTCAAAAAACACAAAAAAAAATTAATTTTCAAGAGTTTCACTCAATTTTATGCCATATAAAATTCTTCTAATCTAGCAAAGATTGTGAGCGTATTATCGCATTTCGCAGTATATAGTACCACGCTACCACCACAAATTATAGCCGTTGCGAATTCAAAACTAAAATAAAATAAAATACAATTCGACCGTTGGTGAAACCTTATACCCTTCACTTCCCAGTTTGTACTGTTTTCATATTCAGACAGAACCATTCTCAAACCAAAAAGAAACAAAAAATGGTTAGTGAAGACCAAAAACGAAGCCCCAGAAACCAGAAGTACCCTGCAACTGAGGGAAATGGCCAAAGCCAAAACCTTAACGATGCCGTTTTCAGTCCGCGATTCAAATCTGCGGCAGCTATGGCCGGCTGGGACGAAGAGGCACTGCTTCTCGCAAGCCTCGTCGTTGAAGACACACCCGATAGAGATTTCAAACACAAGAAGCGCTCTGTCTTGAACTCCAAGACTCCACCCACCAATTCAAGAAGGTATTCTAATCCTGCTTTCTTCAACGCTTTTTTGATTGAATTGTGTTATTGCAATTATGTGATTATTGGAATGAACTTTGTGTTTAGGAAACGCAGAGCACAGAGTTCTCCAGAATCGATACGAGTGGCTGTTCTTGATCTTGACGAAGAAGACACTCCAAGAAAAGGTTATTTTATTTCCAATTTGGGGTTTAGGGTTCTTGATCTTTCATAATCATTGTGATCTTAGATTCTTATGTTATCATTACTGTGCAGATAGTGGGAAAAAGACTAAAGAAAAGAAGGCCACTGTAAACGAAGAGAGTAAAGAAGGAGGGAAGGAATCCGGTGTTGCTGCACTTCCCTGCATTGATAAGCTCAGAGACGAGCTTTCTTGCGCCGTGAGTGGTTTTGATGTCGATATCATTGTTTTCAAGGTTCATAAATTCCTAGTTTCAAAATCATTTCATGTTTGTTTTTATTTATCATTGTGCAGATTTGTTTGGAGATATGCTTTGAGCCAAGTACCACCCCTTGTGGTCACAGGTACACTTCAAATAAAAATTTTCTGAATTTCTTACTTAGTATGATTTGTCCTGGCCCTTTTTTTTAAATTTCTATTAATTAATTGATTATCATATCCTAGATTTCTAATTCAAAATCTTTAATATTTACAGCTTTTGTAAAAAGTGCCTTCGATCTGCTGCAGACAAATGTGGCAAAAAATGCCCAAAATGCAGGCAATTAATAGGGTATGTATAATTTCTTTTCCTTCTTTCTTTTTTTACTTCACAAAAATCTCATATTCTTAATTAATGTTTTATCATTTTTTTGTTAAATTGCAGCAATGGAAGATCATGCACTGTGAACACTGTTCTCTGGAATACAATACAGCTCCTGTTTCCCCAAGAAGTTGAGGCAAGGAAAGCGGCCGGCGCCATAAATAGCCGGCAACAATCTAAGTGCCTGAGCCCAGAAGCAGCATTTTACAACAATTTAAGGAATGGTGAAAGCACAACAACCAGAGGTGGTGTCAGTACAAGGAGAAGCAGCGGTAGGGCTGCCGCAATAACTGATCAGGAAGCAAGGCGGCTCCAAGGTGTGAGATCAAGAAGAGGGATTACTCCTGCTACACAAACTGAGGATGCAGCAATTGCCCTGAGGCTGCAGAGAGAGGAGTTTATGCAGGCCTTTAGGGGAACACAGGAACAACACCATTCCAGCAGATCCTCATCTGTGGATTTAGCTAGAGAAAATTTGAGGGCAATGGCATCTAGAGCCATGAGTCTTCGCATTAGAGATCGAAGATTTTGAAAAATAAAATAGGGACCAGTAGCTGCTTCAGCTGCTCCTAATTTGTATTGTTTGTCGTTTTTTATGCAAATTTTCTTTTTATATATTTTTTTCTCGAGAACTTTTGTTGTTGACAACAATATATATGTCAAGGAACTTTGCCGCTGTTTTATCTGTAAAGTGGATCCACTTCATGGGATTAGGCTTGGAGGTTGTTATTTAGTAACTTTAGAATTTGTGATCACATTAAATTTGTTTACTGAAGGACCTGTGATTCTATCTTATAGTGAGTTTATTCGGTTGTACTACACACATTCTTATTTAGTCTTCTCTATCTAAATTAAGTCAATATAATCAATTTTCTTATTCTCATCCAACAATCACATAACATGCTTTCTTTATAAATGAGAGTTGCAGCAATGAAAATGAGAGTTAAGAGGATCATCCTAAAGACAAAAAGCATATAAATGGGCATCATCTCAAACCATCAAGAAGATTTTAATTGTGTTCCAGCAAAATTCTACAATGTAATGGAATATCCTTATACATATAAAGACAAAAAGCATATAAATGGGCATCATCTCAAACCATCAAGAAGATTTTAATTGTGTTCCAGCAAAATTCTACAATGTATATCCTTATACAAAGATCCGCTAGCAAAAAAGGACCTTGGCACATATGTATAAAAGAATAAAAGAAAAAAATATGAACAAAAGAAATGCTAAGCCCAAAGCTTCTAAAATGTTGCAACAGTTCTACGTGGAATACTCGGATTACACACTCTCAGTTTCATTTCACCAGTGAAATTTCGTCTCGACATGAAGCATCAAACAGCAATGACCGAGGTATACATCATCAAAACAATCGTAAATTCATAACAGTGAGAACTCCTGACATCCTATTATCTAGTTCTACGAAGTTGTTGAAGCTTGTTTAGTGCCGCTTTCTGCTGCCATAAGTAACCTGTTTTGTATCCCTATTCCTTCTTTGCAACATCCTTAAAGTAAAGGAAATGGCACCTATAGCAGCCATAGCATAAAAGGCTATGTACGGAGCCATGGCCAGACCAGCAAAATAGGAACAGTATCCAGCTATCAGATATAGGAAGTATAGACGAACTTTGAGGATGGGGACCCCCCTGATGGGCAAAAAGAAAGAATTGAACTCTGGCTTTGTGTTGCAGATGCCGTGAAGTATAACGCAGATACAAAGTGTTGAATCCAGAAGCCTTGGGAGAGACTTGCCCATAGCTAGCCTCTGCAATAAAACAAAAAATGAAGGAATGAATAGAATGTAAAAAGCATGAAGGGTGAAGACTGCCAAATAGAACAAATTAAATAAAATTGCTTCATGTCCATAAGTTGGCACAATCTTATTGGTGGAATTAGGTGTTACATTCTATCTCTTTTACCCCACATGATTTATAAATTAGCCGACACATTAGGAGTAATCTAGTGTTTATTGATTTAGATAATGTACATAAGGTCCAAAGTTTAAACAGTATTGCCACCAATGTACTAAATAATCGTCATACTGATAATGATGATAACGCAGACACAACATATATTTGTTTTAAGATGGTCAGAGATATAGTAATTGGCAATTTTTATTGGTACAAAAGGAGAGGTAAGTAGTAGTTAAGTGGCAGTTTTAGGAGTTGTTAGCATGGTCCAGCTGGCTGCTAGGTTGTTAGATTCTATTACTCACTGCCTATAAATAGTTAGGTTATAGTTAGTTTAGTTTTATGTGCATTTTCTGTTATAAATTCTGTTAGAAACTGAGAGAATCTCTCTCCCTGAGTTGGTAGTCCCAACTGTGTAGAATCTTCTAGGGAGTGCTAATTGGCAATCCCTGTGCAGCAATAAAGCTTACCCGTTCTGCTAGTGCTAGCTCTATCAACTGGTATTTGAGCTTGAGGATCCTGTTGCTGAATGGTGCAATTGAGATCGAGGAAAATGGAGACATGATTTGACACTATCAAGTCGCGCATGGAGGAGATGTTCCGATCAATGCAGGAGACGCTGCAGCGTTTTGATTCCAGAATGGATTCATTTGAAAATCGCGTTCAGATTGAACGCATAGAGCCATTTTTCTTGCTGCATGCAGTGCCAGAGGAGGAATGGCTCACGATAGCCACCTTTGCGATGGAAGGAAGGGCGTTCACGTGGTTCAGGTGTCGGGAGGCGACGGCGCCGATGCTTCAGTGGCGGTTCCTCAGTGCAGCGCTGCTACGGCATTTTCAACCAGAACGGCTGCAGAGTCTATCAAATGCTGCTGAAGCTGAAACAGACAAACTCGGTCCGGGACTACGTCAATCAGTTGGTGCTTCACGCGCAGCCTTTCCGTGGAACCATGATGGAATTGCTAATAGACCTCTTCTTGAACTGGCTGAAACTGGAAGCGGGTGAAGAATGTAAACTATTTCCATATCAGTCAGTGGATGCGTTGATGGAGCTGGCACAGAAGGTAGAAAACCGCAACGGCTGCCTTGCGAGGAGTATTGAGACGCAGTAAACCACTGGCTTCCAACTTCGTCGTTGCCAATTCAACCGCCACCAAAGCTGTGCACCCTGCTACAGTGTCCAATTCTGCAGCAAGCAAGGGTGCAGAGTCGACGACGGATCCCTTACCACAGCGCGGATTGAGACATCTCAGCAACAAGGAGTATAGGGCAAAGCACGCCAGGGGGAATGCTTCCTCTGTGATGAACAGTACACTGCAGATCACGTTTGCAAGAATAGGGAGTTCAAGCTTTTGATCATGGAGCCAGACTTTGAAGCTGATTGGTTACAGCTTGAGGCAGATCCAGAAACAGGGGAGCAGGGGCAATTGGAACTCAAATTCATGAGCTTGAATGGACATCACAAGTCAATCAAAGCCTGGGCAGAGATAAATGGCCGCCATGTGCACGTTCTCATAGATTGTGGAGCTTCAGACAACTTCACGACACCGGAGATCATCACCGAGTTGGGCTTAAGGATTGACAACACCCCTAAGTTCCAGGTCAAGGTAGCAGACAGCAGCAGTAAAGGGGGACAAGGAAGGCATTTGGGTGTAACTCTCCAATTCAAGGAATTGGCAATCAAGGAAGACTTCTTCATTTTCCCAACTGACGATGCGGAGTTTGTCTCGGGGCTGGCGTGGCTAGATAACTTGGGAGATTTCATCACAAACTTCAAAAAGTCACGCCTTCGATTTCAGAATGGGGGAGAACATGGTTACTTTTTAGGGGGACCCGGAGCTTTGCTATGGAGGCATGCACCTTCAATCTGCAGTTTTGTCCATTCAAGAAAGGGGAGAAAGATTTATGGTCCAGCTGTGGCCCATGACTTTGCAGGCTGCCACTATATCGCAGGTGCTGGAGGTGATACAATCGGTGTTAGCTTCTAATGCTAAGGTGTTTCAGACCTTACCAGGGTTGCCACCGCACCGTCGCCATGATCATGTGATTCCACTGAAGGAAGGAGCTTCGGCCCTGAATATAAGACCTTATCATTACCCGCACCATCAGAAATCGGTGATTGAACAAATGGTGAGAGAAATGCTGGCCTCAGGGATAATTCGGCCAAGCTCCAGCCCTTATGCTAGCCCGATATTGTTGGTGAAGAAAAAGGACAACAGCTGGAGTTTGTGTCGATTATAGGGCGTTAAATGGTATTACGGTGCCGCATAAATTTCCTATCCCCGTCATTGACGAGCTACTCAATGAATTGGCAGGAGCTGCAGTTTTCTCTAAGTTGGATTTAAAATCCACGTACCACCAAATTCGGATGAGGGATCAAGACATCCACAAGACCGCCTTCTGCACTCATGAGGGCCATTATGAGTTTCTAGTCATGCCCTTCGGCTTGATCAACGCCCCTAGCTCCTTCCAAGCCTTGATGAATGACTTTCTTAAGTCTCTATTACGGAAATTCGTCTTGGTCTTTTTCGATGACATCCTCATCTATAGTCATGATATAGCGAGCCATGCCCTTCACCTCCAACAAGTTTTCCAGATCTTATTGGAGAACCAGCTGGTGTTGAATGAGAAGAAATGCACATTCGCGGTGAGCTTAGTGGAATACTTGGGTCACATTGTCTCGGTGCAAGGGGTCTCGGCTGATCCTAACAAAACCACCGCAATGCTCGAGTGGCCGGTGCCTACAGACCAGCGGGCTTTATGGGGATTCCTGGGCCTTACCAGATATTATAGGCATTTTGTGCAAGGATATAGGGTCGTTGACGGAGTTGACAAAGAGAAATGCATTTGAATGGAATGACAAGGCCCAAGAAGCTTTTGAGAGATTGAAGAAGCTGATGGCAGACCTACCGACTCTAGCAGTTCCAGATTTCAATCAAGACTGTGTTTGTGTTGGAAACAAATGCATTGAGTGAGAGGTTGGGTGCAGTGCTGTCCCAGCAGGGCAGACCAATAGCATTCAGCCAAGCACTATCTCCAAGGGCCCGGCAAAAATCTGCATATGAAAGGGAGTTGATGGCCATTGTCTTTGCTGTCCAAAAGTGGCGGCATTACTTGTTGGGTCGCCATTTTATTGTTCTCACAGATCAGCAAAGTCTGAAATTCCTCACAAACCAGCAACTCATGGACCCAGCTTATTTGAAATGGACTACTAAATTATTAGGCTTGGATTCTGAGATCTGGTACTGGCCAAGCCTTGAGAATAAAAGGCGGCAGATGCATTGTCACGACAAATGATGTCAAGGGCAATCTCGGTAGTGCATATGAACTGGGAAACGGTGGAGGAGGAGGTGGCTCACATCCAAGAGCTGCAAAAGATTGGGGTCGCCTTGCAGCAGGGTTTGGATGACTATCCGGGGTATTCCCTACATAAGGGTAAGGGAGGGAAGTTTGGACTGCAGATTCTTCTCAGATCCCACTTTTGCTGGCTGAGTCCCATTATAGTGGGGTAGGAGGACATTCAGGCTTCTTTCGGACCTGGCGGCTGGCAGCAGCTGTTCATTGGCGCAGCATGAGGCAAAGGATCAGGGATTGTGTTGCTGGTTGCCACACTTGCCAGCAAAATAAGTATGCCGCTGTGAAACCGGCGGGGCTGTTGCAGCCACTCCCAGTTCCGGAGAGAGTTTGGGAGATGTTACAATGGATTTGTGGTGGGATTGCCAAAATCCAAAGGCATGGACACTATCCTGTTAGTGGTCAATCAGTTAACTAAATACGCTCACTTCATCCGCCTAGCTCATCCATTTTCAGCCAAGGAGGTGGCACTAGCCTTTATTAAGGAGGTGGTTAAACTACACGGGTTTCCCAAGTCGATCATATCGGATAGGGATAGGGTGTTCATGAGTAAGTTTTGGTCCGAACTATTCCAAGCCACATGGACAAAATTGAAGTACAGCATGCCATTTCATCCTCAAACCGATGGCCAAACCAAAGTGGTGAATCGCTGTTTGGAGACTTATTTGCAGTGCATCGAAGGAATGTGGAGTTCAAGCTTGGGCGAGTGGGTTTATTTGAAAGTGCAACCTTATTGGATGCAGACACTAGCACGGAGGGTCAATGAAAAGCTGAGCCCTCGTTACTATGGGCCGTTTGAAGTGATTGAGAAGATAGGGGAGGTGGCATACAGGTTAGCCATGCCTCCAGGGTGCAGACTTCACCTGGTCTTCCACATTAGCAAGTTGAAAAAGGCCGTCCCACCGCAGCAGCAGGTGCAGAGGCTTCCACCAGGGCTGGCTGAGGATGGTGAGCTGGTGATGAGTCCTTCTCAGATCGTGGCGTCACGTACCACAGAGGACGGGGATTTGGAGAATTTGGTGCGTTAGGTGGGCCTCTCTCATTGTGCGGACAGCTAGGAGCGAGCGGCAACATTGCGGGCTACCTTTCCGGAGTTCCACCTTGAGAACAAGGTGGTTGTCCAAGGGGGGCGTATTGATAAGAGAGACGCCTACTACTAACAGGTTTGGGATGTGTTACAAAAGGAGAGGTAAGTAGTAGTTAAGTGGCAGTTTTAGGAGTTGTTAGCATGGTCCAGCTGGCTAGGTTGTTAGACTCTATTACTCACTACCTATAAATAGTTAGGTTATAGTTAATTTAGTTTTATGTGCATTTTCTGTTACGGATTCTGTTAGAAACTGGAGAGAATCCCTCTCCGAGTTGGTAGTTCCAACTGTGTAGAATCTTCTAGGGAGTGCTAATTGGCAATTCCTATGCAGCAATAAAGCTTACCCGTTCTGCTAGTGCTGGTTCTATCACATTGCTTTGACTTCTTTAACATACATATATTTTTAGAATATATTATTTGACAAAACAAAGGACAGAAATGCATTATTCAAATTATACCAACTTTTTTGCACTTGATCTACCTAGTAAAAGCTTTTAATTCAAAGGATTTACTAGAAAACTTTAATACTTTATTAAATTCGTTTTGGCTGCATGTGTATGTTCATGGACAAGAATGGAGCAAGTAAATAGATGGGAGTCTAATACTTCTATCCAAGCTAATCACTCTGCCTCTAAAAACTTCTTTCTCAAGGTTATACTACCTTTAAACCCTTGTTTCCCTTTAAGTTGGGTAATAACCTGGATTAAAACTTTTGGGAGTAACATTTGTAAGCTGGCTCCTCTTTTAATTTAGCCTTTTCTTATCACCTAATACATAACTCTCAAAATTTTAAATAGTTGTTAATTACTAAATTTGGCTATGAAAAATAAACAAGTGGTATGTTTTCCAAATTAAAGTGCAAAAGAATGCTACTTTTAATCTAGTTGTTCATCAGAAAAAAGTTTATTTATATCAATACCTGGAACCAAGCTACCATGGAGGGGGCAAACATCATCGTTGCAACAAAATGCAACAACAACAACCCATGGCGATGGTGGAATGCATCTAACTGGGTGTCACTAAAACTTTTTGATGAATCCGGACTATTGGAAGAGTCATTTTCTGAAGGGAATGTCCGATCAAAACTACCATCGAATTTGAACCTCGGCCGTTCAGACCCATTGTGGACTTGAGACAAAGAATCTAAAGTTCCATTGTTTTGTTCATGGTTACGGCAAGAAGCCATGAGGAAGCTGCACATATGTAAGAAATTTTGAGGGTCACAATATCTGACAAATACAACAAAATAAATGAAGCCATCCAGATTATTGACAAAAGAACAGTGCATTATGAAGAGAGGAGGGTACAAAATACAGGATAAGAATCCCTCCAATAGTAGTATGAAAACAATACAGAAAAACAAAAACAGCTATCTATAAAGCATAGCTTTCCAATCTCTCAAAATGTTTGGGAGTGCATGTCCTCAGTAAAAGATCATGAGCTTTACACCATATGTATGCCAAAAGTCAAGTTATAACCCATAAAGCTTGTTTCTCCAAAAGTTTGTCAATGAAAAAATGTGTGCATTACGCTCTAACCAAATACATGAAATGGTGGTGTAAGCCATCCAAGGATACTTCAAAAATACAATAACTACCATTCAAAATTCCTCATTATTTCACTTCTTCCCAAAACATTCAAGCTCACAAATCTAATTTTCCAATTAACTAAAACTGAATAAATCTCAATTTCTTCACCTGCCTGGGAATCATTTTTTTTGAGGCAAACAATTTTGATTTCCCTAATATTGCATCCAGGAAATATCACCCTCCATCATACAATAATATTACCATATATATTGTTCTTGTTATTTAATTCCCCTTATAACTTATAATAGACCAGAGGTATGACATAGATAACCTATAAAATTACTTGAGCAGCCCTCATTCGGTCCTTCAAACTCCACATTAAATATTATTGGGCATGGCAGAAGTGGTTAAATGGTCAAGTAATGTTGACGATGAAATTGATGTTTATTTTACAGTTTATGGCAACTCTGAAATGATCAAAAGTAATTTACCAGTAGCCACAACAAAGAAATGCAGTTCAATGTATATACCTGCATAGCGCGTTGTGGCAGAAGAAAAAATGAGAGCACAGAAGGATTAGTAGACCAAATGCTGGATGAACCAAGCATGCAAAGATCATTGCAGCAAGCACCGTTACAAGTACTGGATTTGCTCTCAAAACTCTGACCCCCTGTGTAATATATGTTAGAAACACTGTATGGTCAATTGTTGATATCGAACTGAATGAAAATATAACAGTATGATGCAGTAAGGGAGTGAAAACTACTGATAAGAACCATGTTTCTACTACCCTCCACCACTTCCCATTCTACTTATCCTTTTCCCCAAAAAGTTAAACACACCACCACCTTATAATTTTTATATAAATAAACCTGTCCAACAAAATGCTGATAAGAAACCCAACTGACATGTATGAGATATAAGTCACATGCACATGAGGTCATACTTTACCTTTAGAGAAAAGAAACTAGATGACAGATTGACAAACCAACGAAGAAAAA
Organism: Arachis duranensis; assembly: GCF_000817695.3. NCBI lineage: Eukaryota > Viridiplantae > Streptophyta > Magnoliopsida > Fabales > Fabaceae > Arachis > Arachis duranensis. The sequence goes on along the minus strand of NC_029777.3, from coordinate 97,275,329 downwards.
TAAAACCATTTTGTTCCCACATTTGCCACCTGAAAAATAGTTATACATATCATTTATCATTTAAATAGTTACAGAAGCATTATTAGGAGTTCTTATGATTGAAAAGTGAACTTTTAAGACACTATTGCTAGAGAGAGAGAAAAAAGGGAACAAATCTATATATTCATTACAAACATGATTCAGCAACTCAGCTTGACATTAAGATAAAGTCTATCCAATTAATATTGCAAGACTTATATCTGTAGTATAACAAAGGGAAGAAACAATTAGTCTACTAACCTTGTCTTGATGAAGATGTGTGTCACAGCAGCCACAAAGAATACCAAGTGAGATATCAAAGCCAGAATTGCTACAAACCCATTTGCGAAGATATAACAAATCAGGGAGATGCCAATGAAGCTAGCAAATGGGGGAAATGGCCGAGACAGCAGCACGGAAAGGAAAAAGGATAAGAAAATGGGTAGAATGGCTAGGGGAAACAAATGTGATAAAAGTGTTAAATTGGATTGCAGAGCTGTTAACATTGTTGGTATCCGTAGACCAGCATCCCATAAACATGCTTGCCGCATTAGAGCAAAGAAAATAACAGCAATAGAGAAACCAACTATCTGCATGAAAATAAAAATCCCAATGAACAAAATATGCTAGCAACAAATATATAAGAGGGGAGGGGAGAAAGAATGAAGCAAGCAAATATCAGGTCAGCCCCATATGCATGAAGTCAATACAAGCACCTAAAGATTGGCAATGGAAATATAAGCATGTATAGAAAGTTATCCAGATATTGATGTAAGAATTAATAAATATAATGCAGATTATAAGTAATCATAAAAATTAGGCACGAGAAATTTACTACCTTTGGACAATACTGCAGCAGAAGCCTACTCGCAGCGGCACTAACGGATGTTGAAATGCTACTTTTATAAGAACAATGTGGGTCAACCTAAAGAATAATGAAATTAAACATTAACTTCCGAAACCTGAGAAAACATCAACAGTTCACAAATCTGTGATACATGACAAATAACTCTGCTTTCTTTTTGTTCATGAATTAAAGGCAAAAAATAGTTTCATTCAGGTATTTCATGATTTATACCAATAGAAGAACTACAGTTTTCTCTGAATGCTGAGTTGAACTCCAAAGAGCAGGTGTGGAATCCACAAAAATTGTCTTCGTATTCAAGTTTGGATATATGCTAAGACCAGCTGTATCATCCCAAGCAAGTGCAACAGGTGGGAAGCAGCGCAATTTACAGAGATCTGAAACATTAGACTATAATTACCTCAGCTGACAGGAAATAATAACATCACACAAAAAAATAAATAAATAAAATAAACATGCAAACATTTATTTATATATTTTTATCAAAGTAACTAACAAATAATGAAACATCCATAAACGCATGAAACTATCAGCAGAAATGAAAAGCCAAGTTCAAGTTAGCAGAACAAGAATCAGTAACAGGACCTTGCTATATTCAGAAGCAATGCTTGAATGTACGTCTTGAGACACAGTTTATCAGGAGGATCTATAGAAAATTGGAAGCATTGTTATCTTTTTTTTTTTAAGTTTTCTAGCACATTGTTTATATTTATTGAGATCAAGATAAAATATCGCGGTGGTAGGACACAAGTGTGCAAGTGAAGGTGAAGATAAAAAGCGAATGTTTTAAAGAGCCGTCTGTGCAAAAATGTGGAAAATCGGGAAAAGTATATAATGGCTAAGATGGAGAAAAAAGTGATGGAAAGCGAAGCAAGAACTAGAGCTTATATGGGTCTATCAATCTTTGGGTGCAAAGAAGGGAAAAGAGGCAATGGACCACATTAAGCGCATTAAAAACAAGGAGGTGAGATTTTGGTTGTAGAAGAGAGCAATATGGAAAGATGGAAGAACTATATCATAAATCATTCAACAAGGGCCATGATACTCTTTCGTGTTAGGATCGGCTAAAATGAGGAAGGAGAACCAAAACTTTAATTATTATCGAAGAATTCGAGAGTCTGAAGTTTTTGAGGCCCTAAAATAGACGAAGAATAGTAGAGCAACGGTTTCGGACAATATACAGTTTAGGAAGAAAAGGCTGACCAAGCTTTTTAATAAAATTTTAAGTTCTAAGAAAATGGCAAACGAATGGAGCAAGGGCACCATGATTCCTATCTACAAAAACAAGGGAGATATACATAATTGTAGAAACTGCAAGGGATCAAGCTCATGAATCATATCATAAAGTTACCTAAAACATTAACTCTAAATACTAACCCTTAAAATCATACCAAGGAAGATATATAGTCATTCACAATGGGGGTTGAAGCACAACCTAATATTCATCACTCTTAGCCATGTGGCAAACAAGATGCCAACAATAGCTGTTGCAATGACTAAAGCCAAGCTTTAAAACTCACATGGGTATTACATTCCCATTATTCAAATTGAAACAAAAAAGGGTTACAACCCCAAGAAACAAAACCAAAAGTTGCACGGAGGTGGACCCAGTTTTATCTTGCACATTCAAAATAGCAGGGAAGTTGCAAAGAACTGGCCAAAAAAAATTTCTTGGGCCAAATCAAGGAAAACATTCTCTCAAGCATTGATTAAAAGGACGTGGAAAACATTGCATGATCCCTATTGACAGACCAACTAAATTTAGCATTAGAAGGAGTTCTTTTTAACCCAAAATTCTGAACGAAAGCAACACAACCTTGCATTGTCCAGGAATCTCATTGTTATAAATTCTCCCGCCAAAGACCAAGAGGGACCATAGAAACCGCAAATACAACTCCTCCTAAACTAAAGAGCAATATTCATTTTATTTGAACCATAAACAGAAGTGTACTTCCGATTCCCTTTTCCCAAAAAACTGTAATAGAACCCAGAAAGAGAGCCACTTCAAGCATCCACTGTTTTGCAACTGTAGTACCCTGAATCAAAACCATACCTCCTAAAGCTTCAACAAAGGGAAGAAATACATTATTTCTCTTAAATCCAAATCTTCAAGAGATTCCCATTTGGTTACATGAAGCAAAACCATCTCAAGGAAAGCCTTCAAGTAGATTTCCTTTCCTTTCCCCCGCTTTTGTGGATCCCCCACATATCAAATTCCAAATAAGAATCTTCATAATGGAACCAATATCCTTTGTCATGTGACTTATGGTAGGGTATCTTCCCCATTTTCCCCTTCTTCGTATTTGTTTGTCTCTTACCAAACTTATATTCTGCACGAGAACCCTTCATAAAACCCCCAAAAAAATATAAAATGGATCCCCCAACCATATCACGTTCAAATTAAGAATCTTCATAATGGAACCAATATGCTTGTATTTAAGAAAACAGCTATTGGGCAATGCAGAAACAGATTCAGAGCATGTTAGATGCCCAAAGCTGACATGATGTAAGTACAAGTAAGAAAACAGATGTGGGTCTGACAACATGATCATGACCTTTAGACCAACTAGATGCTAGGTGTTTTACAAAGCATGTTAGACGCCCCATAAGGAAACAGATATTTGGCACTGCAAAAACAGATGTGGGTTTGACTCTGAATTTGCCCCGCAAATAACACACATCAGGGGAGATAGTATTATCTATAGTTCATACAATAATAACACATAACTTCTATAAGCACACAAAAAGAAAACCTCTATGAAGTGACACCCCAAACAGATGCAAAGCCCATAGTGAATGAGAATACTTACTAGTGCTTTCAGGGTCTCCAGCTTCCTCCTCTGGAAGTCCAGTATTTTTAATTCCACAACTGACAGCTTTCATAGACAAAGTAACAGGAAGAAGACCCAAGCTGACAGCAAATGATAATTTGACAGCCAAAGGATGTGCTTCCTCCAATAACAGTTCCTGCAATACATATTGACTATTTTTAACTTTTGAACATACACAACAACAAACAAGACTTTTACCCACTAGATAGGATCCAATATATGCATAAAAAAACAACATTGTGTTGGTGACTTCATCTGTGATTATTGTTGGTCTCCCGCCATAGTCAAACTTCTTCTCTCTCCAATCTACCCAAGCTTCTGCAGGTCTTCCTATGGCCACTCAAAACTCCTAAGGGAATATTCTACCAAATTTTTCCACAATAGGTTCTACCATACTTTCTTTCATATTGCAATCGTTCCTACTGACCTATTCTTATATTGACTAGTGAATCAATTCATACAACAATTTACTAAAACAGCGAACATATTCTCTTGTTGGCTTTTTACCAGTAAACAGCATGTCCCATATAACGACATTAACACCCCATGTGACGTAGTTGTGTGGTAAACATTTTCCCTAAGTTGAAGTTACACTTTTTTAATACAAATAACACCTAAAGCAACTCCTCTATTTCATCAGCCCTACTTGAATCCGCATCCACCCCTCTATTTCCATCATCTTGAACAATGAACACAACAGTGAAACAATGAATTCTCATACGGCATGGATCATATGTTCAACCCTTCCTTAAACGTATGTGGCATTTTCACCAACATCATCCATATCCCTCCTCCATTTTACCCACCTTGATTGAATTCTGTGATTTTAAAAAACACTAATCATTCATATCTCCCTTTGTTTTCTTATTATTTTTGTAGGATGGATCCAAGATACTAAAACTTCATGCGTTTTGGTAAAATCTCTAGTTTTCACTTAAAAACTAGAATTAATATATCTCTTGCTAAATCTACATTCTATGTGCATGTTAAAAAAACAGCATTTTAGCCTAACAACAATACCAATAACAATAACAATAACCATAGTAACAAAAGGTTTATCTCTTTATTTTAAGTTAAATGAATAATGCAGTGGCTTAATGATCCAAAAAGCAAAATATTTGTCTAGTCTTGGTAAAGTACCCATTATTATACTTGTGCACTAATTCTTGTGAGCAAACAGGTAATGGCCTACGAATTTAGGATCTATATCCTACCAAATTCATATTTGGATCAAACCTTACACTTCTGCATAGGAGGAGGTAGTAGGGGGTATAAAAACCAAAAACACAACATAAAAACAACTGCCCTTGAAAATAACAACCTTTTGAGAATAGATAGACTGAAGCATAAACCATGCAGATAAATCTTTCTTCCCTTCGTCTGGGTTAAAGAACTGCCCAACTGCCATGGATACTGCCGGTGGTGGCCTTCCTGAAACAGACTGAGCACTGAATTTTACTATACATACGTGCAAAATAAAAATTAAAAAGTTTTCAACTGTACTAAAGCTTCCACAGGAAATATATGATGATTCAATCATTTGATTGTCTAGAATCGGGAATATATTAAATAGCTCACGAAATTGTGCTGAAAAGGATAAGTGGCATTGAATGATGAAGGTGCTCTATCTATCCAAACAATAAGCATCTTTCTTCTTTTGCATGTAAGGTAATCAAATCCCTCAAATGAATATGGGCTTCCTCAATAAAGTTTGAAAACAAACCAGAAAAAAAAATCTCTTCAAGATAGACCAAAATGGCCTTGGGTAGAAATTAATTTAAAAATAAATATAATAAAATAACAAAATTCAGTAAACCTCACATATGCATATGCGTTTATTAATCTTTAAAATCACTTCATCCACAAATTGAAAATGTACCGGACGAGGTGCAACTGAGATGGTAAGAAATTTGAAATCACGCATGTCTTCTGGTCCCAACCAAAACACAGCAGATGGAGGGGCTTGCTCGGTCTGACTGCCAGGCTCAAGCTGTAAAAGTATCACATATTCAAAATTATTACCATATCAAATTTATTAACTTTTTACTTCAGACTCTCATATTTTTAAGGTCATTTATAAACACTAGTGAAGTGCCTATTAGTTCATTCTTTTATTTAATAATAATAACAAATGTGAAATTAGTCAAGACTGAAGAACTTTACAGTCTAATTTAGAAGTCTTGGGTTCAAGTCTTAGAAATAGCAAAATGTTTTCATTTTGGGATACATATGATGAAAGACATTTCAGGAAAAAAATTGTGCACCAAACCTTTCCTAATTCACATTATATACACTAGATTAGATAAGTAGATATATCAAACAAGAGGGAAGAAATCATTCAGACTAGGCAAATATACCTGTCGTGGTGCTGGACCTGAAGGAATACGCATCATCATTGATGTTACTTCAACCACCCTATCATTGAGAGGCAAATCTGGGGAAGATTTTCCCTTTTCTGGCCACAAATGAATTCTAATTCCAGAACACGGTTCAAGATTGGTCACAAACACAAAATGGTTTTTTCCATTTGACCCCTACACATCCAGATTTAATGGTTGAGCTAGTGCGCCATGAAATAAGTATGAATGTAATTGTAAAGCAAACTGTTAGAACCATGAGTACTTATTACAGGAGCGAGGGAAATTATTAAGAAATGATAGCACAGAATTTATACACAAATTAACAACTAATTGAAAATAATATTAATTGATCAGGAAGTTGAGTGGCTTATCAAATGTCATTTGATTATATATTGAGATCTCCCGTAAGCATAGGCAACTTACAGAAACAATTATATATTATTACTTACTTTTAGAAACACAAAATAAAAAGCAAAATATATAATGGAGAAGAAAAAGGATATGAAGGAAATCTTAATAATTTTAAGTGTCCTTACATATTCCTACATAATATGGTAACCTAAGAAAAACACCCGGAGATTTATAATGATTTTTAAAGGTGGCAAGGATGGGGCAAGGGTTAAACTTATACAGTCCTCAGTCCATTTGGTTGCAGTGAAAATCTTGGATCTTTAAATGTGTCTCCTTCTTCCTGTATTTGTTGTTATTATGAGATGAATACAAAGCTTCAATGGAATTGCAACAACATCTAATATGCAGAGAGACTGCCTGCATTGTTGAGTTTCTCATGTTACCCCGTATCTTACATTTCTGTTATCTAGAAATCCTTAGTTGTACCTTCTCTTTTTATGTCTATTGTTGAGATTCTAGCAATTGTATTAAACAAAACTAGAAATAAAATGCAAATACCAATTTTTGTATGTCCAACCACCGTCTTCGACCATCCATTGCTAATACAGTTACAACATTTGTCTGAATGTATAGGTCTCTATCAAGGCCCTCTTCGTTCCAATGAATATTGGCAGGGCACGAAACCGATCTATGTACTAGAGATCCTGCATGATATATAATTTAAATATAAATCTTTACACAGAATGTGTAGGTGTGTATAAGACAAACTAGCATGTCAAAATTTGACATGAAGAAATTCAGAGAAACCTTACATAGAAAACCAGCCAGTGCAATGGATTTGATATCCAATTCAATGTTCCAAAATGTTTATTCACAATGTCCTTAAATAATTATGAGAAAACCAGAATGGTAAACATTCATAAGAATAATAACAATACAAACCAAGCTGATTTGAATAGAATAAAGGGCAGGAAATCATGTAATACTATCTTCACCACCTAATACTAATGGATATAGTATAAGTTTAACTCTATGCATGCTTTGAAGTAGCCAGCCATATATGCATATAATTGTACCAAAATCATTATGAGATTATAGAAACCTTGTCTGTAACACATTCTATAAGTAACATAAAAGAATCCAAAAAATATTAAAAATAAGAAAGTTTATGTGATAATAAATTAATAAAATTAGAAATTCAGCATATAATACCAGTAGCATCTTGTGTGTTCTGGCCAGGAACATGCATTGACTGTTTAGAAGAGGGCAACTGCATCATCCTATTGAAATTATCTGATATTCCACTACGCAGCATTCTTGCAAACACTGCTAGCCTCTTTTGAGTATCAGGAAAAGGTTGGCCTGTTCTCGAGTCTATCAGACTAAGAAGTGTGTGTGAGACCTGGATATGAATGTAAATGATGAGAACCACAGAAAAGGAGATTGATTGCGTTCTAAACATGGCCGGAGTTGGGGGGCGGGGGGAGGATTACTCACTTGGACAACCATTTGATTACACCATAAAATAGCCTGATGTTCCATGGACAACCACACATTTTTCATGGCAGTACTACTGATCATGAAGCCATGTGTTGGGGGTACAATATTATCAAGCAATGCTAATTGTGACCGTACCTAAAACAAAGAAAGAAATAAGGCCACTATGCTAATGTTGATATTTTGCAATTATATAAACATTGAAATTGTTGAAATATGATTATGGAGGCAATAAAAAAAAGGAAATACATTTGCTGTATAATAAATATCAGTTTCAACTAGAAGTTATATTGCATGATGCTGCCAAAAAAAAAATACAAAAACACCTAACCCATGGTAGAAAACATATCATGCATATACTTCAATGAAAAGTTAACAAACTTTATTCTAGAAATTAAAAAAGATGGACATTTTAGTAATAGTATTGCATTAACTCAGAAAACATAAAAGGCCGGCCAAAAAGGGACTATCTATGCACAATCAAGTCAACTGCCAACATTTAAGAACTGTACGGAAAAAGAAAAAAAGAATTGCGCAACATGCAGATAATTAAGGCATCCCTTCTCTTAAATCCCATTGGTGATAAATATAATGTATACAAGGGAAGATTAAAAAACAATAACAATACCTGGTAATCATTATATGCACCAGAAATAGATACAACAACGACATGAGAGAGTGCAGGACCAGAGACATAACGCCCAGTGTTAGTCCTCTGAACTTTATATCCCTCTCTCCATTCAGAATTTACACGTGCAAAATAATGACCCAAGGAAGGCTGCAATGGCACAGGTGGTGATCTGAATAGAATACATTAGCCGTCAAACATTTAAGCAGGGGATACAAACAAAACAATCAGCCAAAACCATATAGGAAGGGAAGGGAGAAAGGAACCTACTTATGAGGGGATGCCATTGTAAGAACAGTTTCAACTGCTGATTTCCTAAGGCGAGGGTGGATAACAGCAGCTCTAGCAACAACACCACCCATAGAATGACCAACTAATATCACACTATTTGGCAAACTCCCAGAAACTGGAGTACCTTCTCTTATTCGAGCATCATAAGACACTTTATACTGATCTAAAATCTACAAAGAAGGCCAAATTATAATAATTGAACAGAGAAACATTTTAAAATTTTTACAGCCTAAATAAAGTAAAGCCAGATAGCCAGCTAGGTACAGAATCAGGGGAAAGAAACAAGGGTATATAGTTAAGCAAATTATGCCTAACTTCAAAGCTGAACTCCATGACACCAGAGAAGCATGATGTTCAAGGCGTCAACAAAGCATGGGCAATTTATTTCTTCCGGAAGGATAGTGTAAAACTCTTTCTCCAAGATGGAGTAAAAGTAGAATAAGTAAATAAGGCTTACTTACATTTCCACACAGGAACGATAATGAAAAGTTTTGTCTACTAGAGCATACCTGAGACTAAAACCATACTAAAAATCACCTAACGACTAGGATTTTTGGGAAATAAATAAAAAGAAACACTTTTTTTTGTTCATGGAGATTGCTTATCATGACATGGATAGGCTAAGTACAAAATAATAAAACAAGGTTAATTCAACAGTCAACACAATCTCAACATTACAAAAATGCAACCTCATAATAGTTATCCTATAATGATTTGCGTCTTGCGGAGATAATACCTTGTGAATAGCATACACAACATATTCAGTGTGCTCTTCAAGAATCGCACCATCCATTGCAGAATGTTCTCCTTCAAGATCAACAGAAAACCAGTCTAGCCTGCTAGTATACTGGCTGGGTAACCGAAAACCAGATATATTTTTGTCTGAACCTCCTTCTTTGGGGCTTAGAGAAGCTTCTTGGTAAAATGTACGCTCCAGGGGACCACTCTGATATGCCCTATCAGATTCTGCAGCCACAGACCGGACCTGTTATGTGGACAAAAGCAGAGAAATATATTAATGGAAAGACAAAACTCTGAGCAGCAAAGACGCTAGAAATAATAATAATAATCAATTCAGAAACAGTTGAATCGGAAACCATAAGTAAAGTTAGGCTAATACACTGCATTGGCAATAGCTAATTTCTCCATTTTCAGACTTATTTTTTATAAAACCCCCTTCTATAAAGACCTTCGGGAGTTTGAACCAAGTAAGTACACCTCAGGCATTGGAAATAACTAGCTAGACATGTTCTTTTCAACTTGTCATCATAATATCTAACAAGTGCTCTCCAATTAACTTTTAACAACTAAACCAAATTTCTAAGCACAAAACCTTTGGTCTTTAAAGTGGAACAAACTTACCAAAAATGCATTCCCAGTTTTCCACATTTATTACTCATGATCATGAATTAGCTAACCCCACCTAGTGGGATAAGGCTTTGTTGTTGTTATTTATTACTCATTATCATGAATACCAAGCAGTGCAATATCTTAAACGACATGTAAAATTAGCTGGACCAGGAATCACCTTCCCTGTTCCATTTTCTCTCACTGCAGTTTAGCTATAATGTGAATGGTAAAATTGGAAAGTTAGCCATAAATACTCCATGATATGTGAAAATGCCAAACATGGAAAAAACAAAAAAACAAAATAGTGTTCAAAATGAAACAGATGAAGTATTAATTAACAACCAGAGAAGCCAAACACCAAGTTACAAATAGACTCGTAACACGAAGGAAAGAGGACCTTGCCTGTTTGTAGCTACCACCATTGCCCGGGATAAAAAGCACTGGCACACCACTAAGCTTTTTGAGATGATCCTTATAATCAATCTTCTTCCACCCCTCATGATACAGGTACAATGCATACTTCACCGGCGAACCACTTTCAGACGAGGTAATAGGAATGTACGTAGGATACATGTAAGTCATAACACATCCATTTGAAACGGGATTCAGCAATGAATACAAAACCCCGAGAGAAACCCCTAAAAACAAAGTAATCAAAATTCCAATCTTAATCTTGCTTCCAATACCCCGCATTGCACCACAAAAGATCACTGGCCGCAAAATCCTAACTAGCTGTTGAGCAGTGTTTTGTTCCCTCTTTTGTTCAACTCCGCAAATTGCAAGCTCCAAAAAGAAGCATAACCGTTCACTCCTTTTAGTCTTAAAAAAGCAAGAGCCTCGCTGAAGAAAAAAACAAGAGAGTATATTCAAGTTAAAATTAAAAATAAAAGAAGAAACAAACGTAAACTAAATAAATTAGCAAGCATAATAAACACGAGCTAAAAATAGAAAGCTCAACCGTTTATACCAGATCGCGAGCCTTATCACTAGTTTCAGCTTAAGATCCAAAACGAAACAGATTCAGTCGCTTTTCTTTCTAGTCATTCATTCATTACTTACCAGATCAAGTTCACTTAGTAAAATGAAAAAGGAAAATCTACAGAAAGAAAAATCTACGATTCCACACAGAACTCAAAGAAAAAAAGTAAAGAAACAATTCGAAGCAAGGAAAAGGCAGAGAAAAGTTCAAAGTGGCTGTATAGATCTGAAGGAAGATAAACAGATGGAGGGAAAGCTGAAGAGAGGAAAAGAAAGAAAGAGAAAGCATTACCGAATGGGTGAAGTTAAACGAAGAGAAGGTGTAATTGAAATTATAACTCTTTTATATATATGCTCAGGGTTTTTCTTTCTTTTCTTTTCTTTTTTTTGTGCTTTTAAGACTTGTTTTTAAGGTGTCGCCTGGTTGAGCGAAGAGAGTGGCAATGGGGGAAGAGGTGAAGAAAAATAGAAAATAGTTAGATTGCTACTTTAATAATAAACAGCATGGTCATGGACTCATGGTGCGTAATAAGAGTAATGACAGGGAAGTTAACGGTTCCGTCGGGTAGTTCAAGCTATTGGAATAATCATTATTGGGTAAACACTTTACACTAATTAAGTAAATTATAGACAACGGGCTTATTAAATGCACCGGATCCATGTATTCACATCTTGCGGTAACGGCTGATGGTGGCGTCCGTGTATCCCACATTCCCACTGTTTGGGCCATTACAGCATAAAAACAAAACAAATGATGGTAAATAATAATAAATTGGAGAATACCAAATAACAATAACAGAGTTGGTAATAAAAAAAATTAATTAAAAATAGATATAACTTATTTTATTTAGTATTCATTAATTATTGTGATAGTTAATGAATATTAATAAAAAAAATTTTAACTGTTTTTTTATTTCTTTAATATTATTGTTCTAATATATTGATAATTTAAAAAATTTAACATATTTTTAAATTAAATTGATACATCGTTTAAATATCTTTTAAATAGTGAATACGAAAATTAATTGTTTTTACTGATTTCGCAACCATGATTAATTGTTTGATAAAACTCTTCCCTTAAATTTATTCACGCAATTAAATAATTTAATGATTAAAAAATAATAATCATACTAATTAAATTTTTTTAATAATCAACTCCAATTAAACTAGTCGAATTAAGTTTCATTTTAATCCCTAAAATTGACACATTATACTGATGTAGTCATCAAGATTTTAATTACTATAAATTTATCTTCTAAATTTAAAAAACTACACTACGTTAGTTCTTTTATTATTTTTTGTCACCAAAATAGTGATTTCATGAGTAATGTAACTATATTTTGCCAGCTGAAATACAAAAACATAAATTATTTGACGCTAAATATACCTTGAAACGACGTCGTTTATAGCTGAAGAAAAATAAAATATTACTTTTTTTTTCACTCTTCATCTTCAACATCACCACAAAGATTGCAAAGTTTAAAAAAAAATATATGTTCCATGGATGAGAAAGATTACTAATTGCAAGTTGTGTTAGGGTTCTTGAAAATTATTAAAACACTACTGACTATATCTAGTTGTGCAAAGAGTTCTTTTGTCTTTTCAATTTTCTGTTTTGTTACAAAAGTTAGTGCTGAGAATTTTTTTTTCAAATTTTATGCCATACTTTGATGTTGTTGATTATCATTAGTTGTTTTGTATTTTGTTATTTAACTTTTTTTCGAAGTGGATTCTCTATTAGGGTTTTATGTTTAGGGTTGTGCGGCTGTGTTTAAGGATATTTTTTGTGCTATGTTTCAATTGTGGAACAATGGAAGTCCTTTTATTAGGAATTTGGGTAGGCATACTGATTTATAAAAATATTTTGTGTTATTTATGAATGATATTAGTGAATTATGTCAATGTAATTAATGTGTGTATTTGATCTGCTTATCGAAATGAATTTTTCAAACATGTAGATGAATGTGTTGTTAGACATTATGTTTTACCATGGAAGAAAATTTCAAAAAGATAAGAAAGAGATAATTGTTTATTCACCTGATAAAATGACTTGTATGGGTGACCTTAATAAAAATACATTGGATATATTTTGAGTTAGAAATTACTATAAAAAATTGGGGTATGACAAAATAGAAGAATGTTTGTGGCATGTTATTAGGAGGAGTTTAAACAATGACTTAAGAGCTCTAAATTCTGATAATGAGTTTGCGAAAGATGTACTTTATGGCTTAAAAAAATAATAGTGTAATTGATGTTTATTTTGAACATGGAGTGTTATCACCAAAAGTACTTGAGGGGAAGGAGATTGTCGTTTATATTGATGATGGTGATAATATTAGAGTAGAGAGTGACTCTAACGACGACGACCCCAACAAACAATCTCACACTCAAAATGAATCTCCCAAACTAATGCGAAAGAAACAACCATGTACAATAAGAAATCAAATGAGAGTAAATATCTTTTTAACAAAATAGTCAACTTTAAAAAAATTGATTTTAAAATTTCAAAAACTAGTTTTACACAAAAAAAAATGTGTCTTTCCACTTTCCTTTACCTCTCTTCTCCTCCTCTTTTTTTGCCCTGGGCATCTCTTTGGATCATCGTCGCTTGACGAGTGAGATTTGTACCGATTTAGAATTTCTCTAAATAAGAGTTACTTCGTTGATAGCATAGTCCAAATCGGCAATTAAATCCCAAATATCAAAGTTTAATTTAAAAGATGTCACAATTAACGTAAAATAACCGGGAGTTTAAAATCTCGGATCGTCTTTCCTCGAACTATGCAATTGAGGTGCCACTTTTTTGGTTGTGAAGAAAGGGGTTTCTTCGATCAAGGAACGAAAAATTAAAAGAACTAAGAAATGATCAAAAAAGAAATTAATGCAATTAAAAAGGAAACAAGATCAAAACTTAGTGAAAATGTGATAAATGTGTAAAAGAGCCTTGACTTGGGAATGAGAATTGAGGAATCCTATCATTATCATAACCACAACTATGGCAATTATGATGAGTTAATCTCGTTTTGTCAACCCCTAACATTGAAGAGTAAGTCAAGCAAGTATAATTGACCTTAATCCATAAGTCCTAGCTAACTTACTAATTAATTAGTAAAAAGCTAGCGCCAATGGAAACAAAAATCAACTAACAACCCAAAAATTACCACTAAATGTCGGACATTATGACTCTAGTATCCTAGGAACTCATTTTCCAAACCAAGGTGTGAAAATCTACTCAAAATCCATAATTGGCATTTTCACAAACACCTTGTGAGTATAAAAACAAAACATGATCAATTACAAAAGATAATGAAAACTATAACCAAACTATTCACAATATCAACAATAAAAACTCAATCAATTATATAGGAATCATAAAATATCAAATTCATAAACAAAAGATTCAAGAAATCAAAATTGCACGTATTAACAAAATAACTTGAACTATAAGACAAAGTGGCAAGAGTATCTTAATTAAAGAGGAGATTGAAGAGTACTTACAATGAGATGAGCAAAATCCAAGACCAAAATTGAAACTATAAAATTCTACAATAAATCTGAAATAAACCCTAAGAGAGAAATGAAAGAACACTACTCTACACTACTCCTACTCTTAATAATGTGTTTTCTATCTAAAAGTGAGCTTTCCTTAATATGGAATGAAGTCCCTTCCTATAGTACTCCAAATCAGCTTCCAGTCTTTTAAAATTGGGCCAAGAGAGTTTCAAATTTGCGAGTCACGTGCCTAGGACTTGTGCGTATACACAAGTGTGTGCGTATGCACACTTGACTGTGTGCTTCTTCTTTGTTTTCTTCATGAAATCTCCTATTTTACATGCTTTTTTTCTCCACTTTTGCCTAGCCATTCTTGTCTATTGGACTTAGAATCACTCACAAAATATATCACGGCATTAAATGGAATAAAAGTGGAATTAAAATGATCAATTTAATCACAAAAATGCATATTTTCATATTTAGGTCTAATTCTAGAGAGAAATCACAAAAGTATGATATTTTAGTGAATAAGTGTGAGTTTATGTGATAAAATCCGTCCAATTCAAATAAAAAATTATCATCAAATATAGACTCATCATCGCTTTCACCTTTTCAGAGTCAAAAAGCGAGAGGATCCTGACACACATGTTAGAAAGCTCCATCCCTCCCTGTAGAGTTTTTCCTAATAATTTTGGATGTTCTTATTCAGTTTTAAATTATTTTTTTTAATAGTATTGGATGCTTTTTCTTTTTAGGTTTTGGATGATTATTTTTAATAGTTTTGGATTTTCTTTTAGGTTTTGGGTGTATCTTTTTTATAGGTTTTGAATGTTTCTTTTTCTTATGATTTTGATGTTTCTACTTTTTCGGTTTTGTATTATTCTTGTTAATATTTTTAGCTATTTCTTTTTCTTAGTTTTCAATTGTTTCTTATTCTTATATTTTAGATGTTTTCTTTTATTATGTTTTGAATGTTCCATTTTCAATAATTTTGAATGTCTCATTTTATTAGGTTTTAGATGCTTTTAAAATGATTTTAGATATCTCTTTTTTGTTAGGCTTGAATTTTTTTTGTTATGTTTTGGATCTATTTCTCAATAATTTTGGATTTTTTATTTTGTTTGGCTTCGGTTTCTTTCATATTTTAGATGTTTCATTTTATTAAACTTCATATATTTTTTTGGACGTTTCTTCTTTTTAAGTTTTAAAAGATTCTTTTTAATAGTCTTTAAATATTTCTTTTTCTTATGTTTTGAATATTTTTTTTTATGTTTCGGATGTTCTTTACTTAATAATTTTGGATGTCTCATTTTTTTAAGTTTTGGATATATTTTTTATTAGGTTTTAGATGTTTTTTTTTATTAAGTTTCAGATATTTTAATAATTTTTTTATCTTTTTGTTTCATTTGACTTTGGATTTTTATTAATATTTTGAATATTTTTTTTATTAAGTTTTAAATATTTCTTTTTATTAGGTATCAGATGTTCTCTTCCTAATAATGAAAGATGAAAGGGAAGAGAGAATTTGAGCGTAATTTTTACTGTGAATAGAATATCAAAGTGACTTTGGGTATAAAAATTTGGATGATTGTTTTTCTTTTTGCTTTGTAGAATCTCTTTTTATTTTAGAATAGTGTTTATTAGTTATTTATAGTGCTTGTTTGGGCACTATTAAATCGATAAAAGAAAATCTTTTTTCAATAAAAAAAGATTTTTTTTTATTTTTTAGTTTGTTAGACAAATTTCTAATAATAAAAGTAAAAGTATAGAAAAATTAAAAAAAATATCTTTTTTTAGGAGCTATAATTTACATCTTTTTTTAAAAGATTGTTTTTCTTTAAAAAAAGATATTTCTTACATAATAAATGAATAAAAAAATAATTTTATCTTATTTTATTCAATCATAATTGATAGATAAAAATATCTTTTTACATGAGATATTCAAACATAAAATTATTTTTATTTTTATAAAAAAATTTAAAAAAAATATCATTTAAAAAAATATTTTTTTTCGAAAATAACGCCTAAACAAGCCCATAATCTAGAGTTAGACTTATCTTTTTTATACTAAATTATTAAACATATTTATGAGAACTTCCTAAAATTAATAATATCTCAGAACTAGATCTTAGATCTTTGTCTATATATTTCATATACAAAAATAGTGTATGTCTTTAATGAAAGGCATCAATTTAATTGTTACAGAAATTGATTTGAAGTAGGATATAATAGCAATATAAGTAAAACAAAAAACATTTTTGAAAATTATTAATTTATATATATATATATATAATTTTTTTTGCACTTCTGGTATCAATTGTCACCTGGAATATAAGAAAATAAAAGAGTAGATGAATTAGAAGTGTTCCTGTATAGATACTTAAAGGGGAGTTTGACTATTGGGAATTAGCGCCGAGTTGTTACTTTCGATGTCGATCTATGAGCTTTGGGACAGTCCGAGCTTTCCACCTGGGAGATGTCCAATCGTGCAGAGTATGAAAGGGGGGAGTGTACCTGCAAAGGCACTCCGAAACTTAAGTCAGTATTGAGAATTCAATGTGTTCTTTTAGGATTAGATATCATACCTTTATAGGTGGAGTGGGGTAGTTCGGTTATGCTGCTGCTGGTCGTCTGCATTGAAGAGTAATTATTAGAGTTTAGTGCATGATCAGACGTTTTCATTCTGAAATGCAGTCTGTTATGTCTGATCATAACGTATGTCGCCGAGTTATGACATATGAAGTCAATTTATTAGTCATAATACCGAGTTATGAGGTCAGATTTGTAATGGCTGGATCATAGCCCCAAGCTTAACCTGAAAATGTGTTTAATGAAGCAGGTTGAGCTTTTAATGAATCATAAGTCGGCTACTGAGTAACTCGGTGACTGGTTTTGCCTTGTAGCCCCCAGTTCAATTTGCTTTATTAAACAGTTGTCAATGCTAAGTAGTGGTATAATTAGGAGAGAAAAAGAATTAAATGCATGTTACAGAGTGTGCGTGTTTCTAATGCCCCTCACTTATTTTGATGTAACTGATGTGATTGAGGGTAGTTGAATCGAGAAGTTGATTAAATGTGTTAATTTAAACGCTTTAGAATACTGAAGGTTTTCATTTTGGCTTGGTTAGGCTTCCTTGTCATCAGGAGTATTCTGTTTCAAAAAGAAAAATGAGTAAAAGAGGTATGCTCTAAATTTGTTATTTTCGACTTCTCTGCTTCTTCTTATATCTTTGTTTTACTGTTTCCATCTCCTTCGATTGTTTTTCCATTAATGGGGTTAGAGAAAAAGAAAAAGGAGAAAATTGATTGGTCTTATGATTGGGTGAACGATGATGCGAGGAGTCGTGCGTCCTTATTTCTGGATAAAGATGCAGTAAAAGAAATAGACAAAAATAGTATTGTGAGGGTTGGTTCTGGGGTTTGATTGGAACTGCTTCCCTGTTCTTCCAGTGACCGGGTGTTTCACGAGGGGAGGATTTTGAGTATTTTTATATGTATAATAGTGTGTTGGAGGAATTAAGGGTGAAGCTTCCCTGACTTTGAATGTCAGGTGTTGAAGCAATTAAATTGTGCACCATCTTAGCTCCACCCTAATAAGTGGAAATTTCTCCATAGTTTTGAGATTCTGATGGATTTTTTGGAGGAGAAATCGACAGTGGAGTTATTCTTTACACTGTTCCAAGCCAAAGGTGTTTGGAAGGGGGGTTTGGGTGAACTTGAATAGTTCACCCAGGTTTGCTGTTTTCAAACTATACAAGTCTTCCTTTAAAAATTTCAAGAAAACGTATGTGAAAGTTAGGAATGTTGAAGGAGATTTTCCATTTTATATGGACGAGCACCTGGGAGAGAAGTTTTCGATATGGTGGTGTTCGAAACCTCAGAGTATTTCCGGGCTGAAAACTATTAGAGTGTATTATTGAATATCTGGTTGAGGCTGTTGATCGGAAGGAGTAAATATTGGTTTTTGACTTGCTCCAGTGGGAGGATAATAGGTCGGCCATTGTAGAATATTTAGGTGAGACTTCTAGAGTATTGATTTGGTTATATTCTGACTAAAGTTTGGCTGAGTTTTGATATGTTTGTTTTGTAGGGGGAAAATATCCTGGGGTTTCTGCTGCTACCCTCAGAGCTTGGGTAAAGAGTAAAAATTTGGATAAGGATGGGTCTTCGTCAAAAGTGGAGAAAGTTGGTGGGGCTGGCGAGGTGGACCAGCTGAGGCCGAGGAGAAAAAAGGTGATATTAAAGAAAAGAAAATAGGATGTTGTGGATTTGTCCGATGAATTTGAGGATGTTATGGATAAGGTACCGCTAGAAGAGGTTAGAGATTTTAGTGAGAGCCAAAAAGGGTTGCATGAAGTTGGCGACCAGAGTGACGGGTCGTCGCTGTGGGGGAGGGATCTCCCATATATGGTAGTTGTTGATGAAGCGTGTCAGTCGTCAGTTGATGTGAAACTAGCGAAGGAAGTTGGTGACATTGCTATCGACCGATATATGCAGGTATTTGTATTTTTTTATGTTTGATGTTGTTTATTGTAATGTATGGATGTGAAATATACCTATCGTACTTGCTATTTTGAAGGTGGTTGGTTTTCGGCTGGTGAGCTTAGGGCGCAGCCGAGAGAAAATACATCAGAAAATGGCCACTCCAAAGCCAGATCCCAATTTGAAAGATGAGTTAGAGCAGAAGCTGGGGTTGTTGAACTTGAAAACAGGGTATCTGAGATTGAAAAAGAGCTGAAGCTAACCAAGAAAAATTATACGAAGGAAGTAGAAGATGTGAAGAAAAAAGAGGCCGACCTATCCAGTTTTAGTGCTCGATTAATTGAGGTTATGTCGAGCTTAAAGGAGATGGAAAAGAGTAAGGAGATGGTGGTGCTGGATTCCTTTATTGAGGGTTTTGAACGTGCATCTCTTCAGGTGAAATTTTTAGCTCCAGATGTTGATTTCACCAAAATGGATTCGGGGAAGATCATTCGAGATGGGGAGATGGTCGAGGATGATAGTGACGCCGAGGAAGAGCATGAAAATAGTTAACAACATGGTTGGGTTTGATTGTGCTTTAAACATTTAGTTTGTTGGTAAACTGTTTTGCTCCTGGAGTGAGCTTATGACTGTTTATGTTTGTAACTTTATTTTGCTGTTGTTTTAAGAAAGGCAATTTATTTTGCTTTTGGTTATATGCTGGTTTGCATGTGTTGATTTTATAGTAATAGAAAGTATGGTTATATCATTTTTTGTTAACCTAGGTATGATAGGTGAATTTTACCTGATTGTGAGTGTGGCTTGGAGCCGATTTGTTTTATCAGTGTTCTTTGTGAAAACAGGATATTTTGGTACGGGTAAACATACAATGTGGCATGACTGTTTGTGTCACCTTAAAGGTGATTTAATGGTTATATCTGACAAAGATATAGTTGGTAGAATTTCTTTGTTTTAGTTTGATTGTTTGAGTTCTTGGTTGGTCAAGTCCTATTAGTTTGATGGAGATCGGTTTATGCTTACTGTTCAGTAAAGGCCTAGTAGGTCGATTTTACTAGATAGCGACTATCTGTTTGGATGATAATTTCTGAATAGTCAGATTCAGACTAAAGATCCGATATATTTTTGACTGATAATCTTCGAATAGTCAGATTCGTAGTATAGATCGGCTATATGTTTGACTAATAAATTCTGAAAAGTCAGATTCGGAGTAGAGATCGGTTATCTGTTTGACATGAATTCTGAAAAGTTAGATTCGGAATAGAGATCGGCAGGATAATATTTATAAATTCATAGATAAGATAGAAGTGTGAAATGCGAAAATAGTAAGTTGATGAAATGATGAACTTATTTATTGAAGAACCTTTAATTTCAAAGGTGCAGGTAGGCAAGCCTCATTAAAACCTCTCCAAGAAAAATCCGTTTTGGGAAAAATCTTTGTAGTAGAAAAAAAAGTACTTGCCTGTCCCTAATTTTTAGCTGTAATATAACTTTAAAGATGATACATTCCAAGTGTTAGGCAAATTATTTACTATCTAAGGTTTGTAATCGGTAAGCCCCATTGCCGATGACCTCTGTAATTCAAAAAGGGCATTCCCAGTTAGCTACTAGCTTGCCGTGTGTTGATGATTTCCTAGCCTGTTCGGTTCTCCTAAGCACAAGGTCGTTTACTTTAAAGGATCTTGGGTGAAGTTTTTGATTGTATCGTCGAGCTATATGCTGTTGCATGGCTCGGTGAGTGATTGCTGTTGAAGATCGAAGTTCTTCAAGGAGGTCCAGTTCAGATTACCGAGCTTTATCTGTTGTAGTATGGCCGGCCATTTGATTTTGGACTGAGGCTTGGGAGATCTCCACAGGTATCATTGCGTCGGAGCCATACACCAGTCAAAATGGTGTTTCCTTTGTTGTTGAATGGATGGTGGTGTTGTATCCCCATATAATCTCTGGAATGAGTTTAGCCCAAATTCCTTTTGCCTCGTCGAGTTTCTTCCTTAAAGCGTGTAGGATGACTTTATTCGCGGCTTCTGCTAACCCATTTGTTTGTGGGTGTTCCACCGATGAGAAATGCTGTTTGACTTTTAAGTTCTGCAAAAAGGAAATGAATTTTTTATCATCAAACTGGCAACCATTATCAGTGATAATGTACCGAGGTATGTCAAATCTACAGATAATATATTTTCATACAAAGGAAATCATTTGTTGCGAGGCGATTCTTGCTAAGAGTTGCACCTCTATCCATTTTGAGAAGTAGTCAATTGCTACTATTAATAATTTTACCTATCCGGCCGCTGGAGGAAAAGGACCGAGGATGTCAAGCCCCCATTGATTGAATGGCCAACTTACCTCGGTACTGTGTAAGAGTTCGGCTAGAAGGTGTGTGATTGGACTGTGTTTCTGGTACTTGTCACAACTTTTGACTTTTGTTTTACAATCTTGTTGCAACATCGGCCAATAGAAACCAGCTCGGAGGATCTTGGAAGATAGGCTTCGTGCTCCGAAGTGTGTACCACAGATACCTTCGTTTGTCTCAGCTAGCGCAAGATTGTCTTCTGATCTGCAAAGATATTTTAGTAAAAGACGAGAGAATCCCTGTTTATATAGGCAATTGTTATATATGGTAAAGAATGAGGCTTGTCAGTGAAAGTGCCGAATGTTTTCGACTTCGCCAGGCAAGATTCCTGTCTGAAGATAGTTTATGTAAGGTGTTCTCTAATCTACATCCTGCATTACACTTAGAACTTCTGTTAATTGTATACTTGGTCTAACTAAGGTAGATCGGTGAATGGAGGAATTATTTGTTTAGGTGCTGGCGAGCTTAGATAGGATGTTAGCTCGGCTATTGTCCTCCCGAGGTATATGTTCGATGTCACATTTATGAAATTTTGAAAGTAAAGTTTGAACAATTGCAAGATATTTGGATAATAAAGGGTCCTTTACCTGGTACAGCTCGTTTACCTGCTGGACGATGAGCAGAAAATCACAGTATACCTTAAGCTCGGCTATGTTAAGATCGGCAGCTAGCCTGAGGCCGGCAATAAGAACTTCATACTCACTCTAGTTGTAACTCACCTTAAAGGAAAAGTGTAGCGATTGCCCAATGACGTTAGCATTTCTGTCGTTGAGTATGATTCCAGCGCCACACCCGTGTGGGTTAGAGGAGCCGTCTACATACAAAGACCATTCGGTTGAATTTTTGGCGGCATCTGGGACTGTGAATTCGGCGATGAAATCGGCCAAGAATTGAGATTTGATAGATGATCGTCCTTGGTATCTGATGTCAAACTCGGAAAGTTCCACCAACCATTTTACTAGTCGGCCAGCTAGTTCTGGTTTTTAAAGGACTTGTCGCAAAGGTTGATCTGTTCAACCATGGATGACATGACTTTGAAAATATGGCTGAAGTCTTCTTACCGAGAAGACAAGAGTTAAAGCCAACTTCTCAATGCCTAGATAGCGAAGTTCAACATTCTGTAGTGTTTTGCTCGTGAAATAGATCGGCAACTGCTGCTTTTGCCTTTCTGCAATAAGAACGGAGCTAACGACCAGTTATCACAGATAAATATAAAAATAGTGGTTCCTCGTGAAGGGATTTTTGTAAAATTTGTGGTTTTGAAAGGGTTTCTTTGATGGTTGTGAATATTTGTTCACATTCATCGGTCCAATGGAAAGCTTTTTTCTTTTTCAAAGTGTGGAAAAAACAGAAAGATTTAGAAGCTAGGCAAAGTAAGAATCTACAGAGTGCAGCAAGTCTTCCTATTACCTGTTGGACTTTTTTGATAGTTTGTGGGCTCTTCATATCCAAAACAACTCGGCATTTTTCTGGATTCGCCTCAATACCTCGGCTGGTGAGCATGAAGCAGAGGAATCTGCCACTTTGTACTCCAAAAGCGCACTTCTCGGGGTTTAACCACATGTTGTATTTTCTGATTTGACGGAAGATTTCTGCGAGGTCATCAAGGTGGTTGTTGTCGGTCTTCGTTTTGGTGACCATATCGTCAACGTAGACCTCAATGTTCCTGTCGATCAGTTCGGCAAATACTTTGTCCATTAGTCGTTGATATGTTGCACCTGCATTCTTAAGGCCAAATGCATGACTTTATAACAGTAGTTTTCATATTCAGTAATAAAAGCTGTCTTACTTTGATCGGATGGATGCATTTGGATTTGGTTGTAGCCAGAGTATGCATCCATAAAGCTAAATTTTTCATAACCAGAAGCATTTCCAACTAAACAACCAATTGATGGTAAGGGATAAGAGTCTTTTGGGCATGCTTTGTTGAGATCGGTGAAATCAACACACATGCGCCATTTACCGTTATGCTTTTTCACCATGACAACATTCGCCAACCATGTCGTGAACTTGATTTCCTGAATGAAGCCGACATTAATGAGCTTCTTGGTTTATTCCAAAGAGGCTTGTTTGTGGTCGTGGCCGAGGTTTCGCTTTTTCTGTGCTATAGGTCGGGCAGACGGATCCAATGCCAGTTTGTGGAATATGATGGATGGGTCAATTCCTGGCATGTCAGCTGGGGTCCAAGCGAACAAGTCGGCATTTTGTTGTAGGAATGCTCGGAATAAGGCCTTCTCTTCTGAGCTTAGTGTGGATCCCACATAAGTGAACTTTTCCGAAGTATCTAGAAAATATATTTTATGCAAGTCTTCAATCAGGGTTGGTCGTTCGAGGACTCCTGCCCTAGGATCAAGGTCGGCCAGGACTGGTAGCTCGTCTTGGTTGCTGCTACTGTGCACATGAGCTTGCATAATTTGGTGAGGTTTTTTAAAATTGTTGTTGTAGCATTCTCTGGCCTCTCGGGCATCACTGTGAATAGTTGCAATTGTATTATCCTACAAAGGGAACTTAACACAGAAATGAACTGTAGAAACAATAGCACTGAACCTATTTAAGAAAGGTCGGCTAAGTATTGAATATCCGAAGTTTTTGATAAAGGAACCTCACCAAGTGTGGTTTGGAACCACACAGAGCCCATAACCGGGACCCTCTCACCTAAGAAACTGACCAGGTCTCCGGTGGAAGGTCAGAGGATGTTGTTGCTCAACTTCATCTTCTGAAATGTGGAGTAGAAAAGAACATTGGCACTGCTCCCAAGGTCCAGTAAAACCTTTTTAACTAGGAGGTCGCCGAGCTGTAGGGAGATCACAACGGGGTTATATAGATTTGTTACGTTTGTGTTGAAGTTGGAGTCCTGGAATGTAATTTGAGGGAAGTGTGGAGGTGTCTGATGATGATTTTGACTGGCTTCTATTGAAAGCATAGTTCGGTAAGACTGCTTTCCTGCCGAGCTTGTGGCGCCTCCACCTAAAAAACCTCCGGAAATACAGTTAATGATACATCTCGGTTGGTCGGGAGAGTTGGTGTTGAATTCAAGATTTCCTTTAGATGCCGTCACGCTTGGTGTTCAACTGAGTATGAGATTCATATCGGGGAGTTGGCTTGAAGTTTTTCTTTCTATCTCGTGGTTTATCGTCTTCTCTATATTGTGGTCTCTCTGTTTTCTGAGCTTATCAGAGTTCTTCAATGTCAATCTGACCTTTCACCTTTTCACGAAACCCGGCCATAGTTTTAGGTTTGGCCACAGCGATGGTCTCCTGGAACTTTCCTGGTCGGAGTCCGCTCTTTATTGCATGCAATTTCACTTTGGGGTGGAGATCTGGTATACTCATGGCTATCTTTGTAAAGCGCGTCACGTAGTCTCTAAGGCTTTCATGCTGGCCTTGTTTGATTGTGTTCAAGTAATCGGAATCATGGAGATAGATGGCTGATCCAGCAAAATGTTCCTCGAAGGGCTTTGATAAGTCTCAAAAACGAGAAATAGAACCTGCAGGAAAAGAACAAAACCAATCAAGTGCAGGACCGTCTAAGTAAAATGGAAAATAACGACATAAAACTTTATCAGATGCACTGTTTACTATCATTATGGAGGTAAAATTTTTTATGTATTTCTTCGGATCACCTAACCCATCATAGAGGGCTAGGGTGGTTGGTAGAGTGAACCTTCTAGGTAGTACGAAGTTCATTACTTCGGCCGTGAACGGTCCGGGTGAGTTTTCTGGATCGTAATTTTCATTCTCTTGTTGAGCTTCTTCATCGTACTCAGGTTGTTCGTCTTCACACAGAGCAGTTTTGGAAACGTGCGTCAGTTCAGACTGATGCTCAGCTTCTTCTGTTCGCTCTTGTCGGTCATTGTTATTTTCGATCCGAGCATTATTTAGATTGGCAATCTGATTTGCCATTCTCTGGTTTTCTTCCGCCATGCGCTGGTTGGCTTGTTGTAACTCGGTCACCATCCGAAGAAGTTCAGAAGGCGTATGTGGGAGTTGCTCAACCATGGCTTAGAAGTAAAGGTGTTGAGGCCGATGAGACAAGGAAGAAATTATATTCTCGGTCCCACGGTGGGCGCCAATTGTTCCTGTATGGATACCTGGAGGGGAGCTCAGCTGTTGGGAATTGGCGCCGAGTTGTTACCTTCGATGTCGATCTATGAGCCTTGGGATAGTCCACAGTCCGAGCTTTTCGCCTGGGAGATGACCAATCGTGCAGAGTATGAACAAGAAAAAGGTGGGAGTGTACCTGCAAAGGCACTCCGAAATTTAAATCAGTATTGAGAATTCAATGTGTCCTTTTAGGATTAGATATCATATTTTTATAGATGGAGTGGGGTAAGTCAGTTATGCTGCTGCTGGCCGTCTGCATTGAAGAGTAGTTATTAAAGTTTAGTGCATGATCGAACGTTTTCATTCCAAAATGCAGTTCGTTATGTCCGATCATAACGTATATCGCCGAGTTATGACGTATGGAATCAATTTATTGGCCATAATGCCGAATTATAAAGTCAGATTTGTAACGGCCAGATCAAGAAGAATTAAGAGAAAAAAATAATGATTAAGAAAGAAAAAAGATGCTTATATTCTCATGGCTTTTTCATAACATAATCCTTTAATTTTGTAGGTAATTTTTTACCTTCATGCTCTTTCTTATTACCACCAATTTCATCCATTTATAATAGAATTCTCTTCTCCTTTTGTGCTATGCTTTTTTAAGTTTATTCTTGTGTTAATTTTTTTTGCATCAGTCTATATTTGAGAGTGTGCGGATCTTTTTAATTTGTTTAATTATTTGATAAAATATGATTTTTTATCATTTAATATTTTTTATATATTTTTTATTTTACTTAAAAATATATGATAAAAAATCACACTTTATCTAATAATTCAAAAGAAAAATTAAGAGAATTTATTCTCATCTAAAAAATCAAATTTATTTTGAGAAAATTTGATGAAAGAATATCTAATTTTCTTAGATGTTTTAGCAATCTACGTTATTATTTAACTCAAAAAGACTATAAAAAGATATTTAAGATACTTAAAACGTGTGAAATCTAAGTTAAAACTTAATCTAAAAAGACTTAAAAAAAATCATGTAACACCGTTTTACCGGAAAAATTACAACTATTAATGAGAAATAGATTTAGACAAGTGCCAGTCGAACTAGTATACATGATTACGTATCATTTTCTGAATTCATCTTTTGTTGTTTATTGCCATTTCAATTGCTTAAAGACTTTAGAAATTGCTATTAAAACTACACTTAAGTTTTAACTTTAAAATCTAAACTCATATTTCTGTTTCTCATAAGCCCAAAGGATTTTAAGCATAATTAATTCTCCTTCTCGTGTATTATATTAGCAATTTCATAAGTAAGATCTACTTCTGAGATATTGGAATTGTGACTTCTCTACTTCGGAAGTAAACTGATAACTCAAATTCACTTTCTAAGATTTTATACTTGAAGGTAGTGTCCTATTCCTCAAAAAGTAGATAGATTTGTTTGTTTACCATTTTAAAAACAATTGTTCAATATACAACCATACATTCAACAAGTCAACATACAAATAGTTAGATAACATATTAATGTATTTTTTAATTATATTTATATATGTTAATTATCAAAAGTTAATTTAAGATAAATGCGAAACTAATAAAATGCAAATATGACAAGTTAAATGGCTACTGGTCAAGGTGTGTCATAGCGTTAATATAACAAATTAATGAAGTGAATTAAAATAAACAATTTTTAAATTTTGTTAGATAATTATAAAAATTACAAAGACCGGTATCAAAAAGATTATATTTTATAAAGCCAGAACATTTTGTTTAAATTTAGCACTATTGATCAACATAGAAATACCCTAAACTTTAATTACTATATATATCTACACGTGAGAGGTGGAGTGATTGATACATTTTTTCCTTTGCTAATTTTAAATGATAGAAAAAAAAGGACAAATACAAATCCATATCTGATTTTTTTATTTGTGAATATTTAAGTTTTTAAAGATTTAAAAATACATTTAAATTTTTTATCTTTTTAAAATTTAGACACATCAATCTCTAAGGCTAATTTATCTTATTTTAAAAATTTTCTTACGTGTGTATTTGAATCAACTAAATCAGTACAACGAAAGTCATGTTTGATTTTTCTATTAAATCTGACAGATCCAAGTGAATATGAGAAATTGATATATTCAATGTTTGAAAATGTTAAAAATTTAAATATGTTTTTAAATTTTTAAAAACTTAAATATTTACAAACCAATAAATTAAAGACTTATTTGTCATTTTTTGTAAATAATATAAAACAATTGGAAGAGTTATGTATGTTAAATATCACCATATTTGTGAGGAGAATTCGACAATAAGAGTACATAGTAATAGGTAAGTAATTAAGTTTCATATTCATGATTTCTGTTTTTGGTGTCTCATATCCATAATTTCAATTGTCAGGTAAATACGAAAAAGTTTGCTTAGAAGATAATATATTATATTTTATCAATATATAAAATTGAATTGAATTTAAAAAAATCAGTTTACAGATCCGATCCATTTAAACCGTCCAGAAAAAAGTTTAAGGGAGAAATTAATCACTAACAAAAAGAAACAATTGATAGTCAGAGATGCTGGGATTATGATAAAATATTAAAATCCATATATTACACAGATGAGGAAAACCAGTTTGAATAATAATGTTTGATTATTTCGCCGTTTTCTTCACAAGTAGCCAATGAAGAAATAAAAATCAAATTTGTTATTTGAACCAATATGTTTCGGTTTCAGACTATTGAATATTCAAACGCATGTTTTGATTGAGTATTCAAACATTTTTATAGAGTGGTAAAATTGAATTACTCGAATAGTTCCGTTGAACTTGAACCGGTCCTAAAATGTAGAACTTTCCAAACCAAGTTCATCATAAAAGGAATTGTTAAGTCCATACATTTTCCTTTGTTACAAGTCATTATTTGAAAATACCACCAAGAAAGAAGAGGATTAATGAATAAAAAATAATCATATTATAAGTAAATACCAGAAATTATTCACCAATTAATTAGATCTATAAATTAAAAGTGTCAAAACAAATTATCTGTTCTGCTTCATCCAAACTCATCCGTTCTACTCTAGTCTTTCAACAAAAGTTAAATAAGGTTAACAAAGATTAAAAAAAAACGAATAAAAACTTTGCTAAAACCTTTTCATAAAAAGTTTTTTTTTGTGTGAGGTATGCGAAGAGTGTTCGTGAGGAGGGTGCTTTCTGGCCACATGATCCGAGAGAAGAGAAGGAGGATAGATCATCGAAAAAAGGAAGGAAGACTACCGGAAGAAAAGTGTTTTTGGAAAACAGAATTTTATGTCTAAGAACGAAAGACTAGATGATTGAGGAATAGGCAAAAGGTGAAGTATAGGGAGAAGTCGCATGAATGGCTATTCGGTACAATTTCTACAGTCTTAACTAGTGGTACCCGTTCTTTCGCAGATACGGTGAAACGGAGAAGAGGACAGAAAAGGGAATTGAGTCCACTATGGAGGGAGAATCCAACCTTAGCGAAACAGAATAGGATAGTGAGAAAGATGATGAAGTGATAATTAAGAAAATGCCTAATGGCCTATATAATTTGGTGATAGGGGAGCGCATCAAGAGGGAGATTAGAGAAGAATGGTGGAACTCGTTAATTGTGAAACTCCTAGAACATAGAATCTTTCTGAATGTTATTAGAAGGAGACTGGAGGTTATGTGGGGTAAGCAAGACAGTTTGGAAGTCATTGACTTGGGTAATAAATTTTTCATCGTTCGTTTCTTTAACTCTTAAGACCTGGATCACACGCTAACGGAGGGTCCTTGAAATTTTTTTTATCATTATTTGGCTATTTAGTTATGGAGACCAGATTTTGACCCAGCATCAGCCGCAATTGATAACATTGCTGCTTGGATTCATTTCCAGGGATTAGCTATTGAATACTATCAGCGTTTAATTTTGGAAAAAAATTGAAAATATAATTGGCAAGACTATTAAGTTGGATAACAATATTGCTGATGTGATGAGAGAGAAGTTTGCGTGAATTTGTATTGAAGTAGATTTAAACAAGCCTTTGGTGTCACATTACATTATCAATGGGAAAAAGCATGCAATTGAGTATGAGGGTCTGCACCAAGTTTGTTTCTTCTGCGAAAAAGTGGGACATGAAAAGGCTAGCTGTGTTGAAAAAAAGGATTCTGAAGCGGCCATTGCTGAAGTAGGCAAATTCTTGGAGGCAGAAAAAGGGGATGAGGACAATTGTGAAAATTCTGAAAAGGGTAAGGATAAAAAGGCAGCAGAAAAAATGCAGAGTTATACAGGACATGGATAATTGTACAAAAGACTACATGTGGCAGGAAAAATAAAAAATCAGGGGATAATAAGAATGTTGGTAGAAAAGATACTGGCAAGAACACTGCATGCACAATTATAAGTAATTTTTCTAAATTCTCAGTTTTGCAAAATGAAGAAACAAATGCAGTGGAGGTACAACATCATGATGTGGTTGAAATAAATGACGCTAATAAGAATTAAAGGAAAAATACAGCTGCAAAAAAAAAAAGGAAATCTGTCCCTATTGAAAAAAAACAAACCTACATAGCAAAAGACCTAAATTCTCGAAAAGACCCCTAGCCAAAGCCATCCCAAAAAGATATCACAATCATGGAACTTGACCCACGTCCAGTCAATCAGGGCACTACCCAAAAAGTCCAATATTCTTCACTCCCTTTTCTTAACATAACCAAGATCACTATTGGTCCACACGTCCCCCCAAAACAAAGTTATCACTAAGCCACCACACTTTCAGAAAAATTAGATAAAACCCAATTTACCAAGTTTACAGGCCAAAATTTGGGAGATCGGATCCTCATTTGGGTCGACAGAAAAAGAGGTAAACTCTGATCCAAAGACGGGAAGGTAAAGCATATGAATGATATGCAGGGTGTGGTTCATAAAGTGGACCAAGACGTTCTCGAAACTTCACATACTGTGGAGAAAATAGTTTACTAAGTTTAGGCTTCTTGGGCTTGTTTTTCTTTCCTATTTATCTTTTGGACTATGAATATCTTTGTCTGAAATGTAAGGAAAATTGCGAATATGGAAATGGTTCGCACCCTGAAGGAGCTTAAGAGGAAGCGCAAACCTAACATTATTGTTCTTCTAGAACCCAGATGTAGTGGGCAGCGAGTAATGGAGATAATCAGAAATGTGGGGTGCCAATACTATTACTCGTGGAAGCAATTGGCTTTAGCGTTGGTATATGGGTCTTATGAGACGATGCATCTTTGCTGGTAAATGCTCTTGTTAAACAACCTCAATTCATTCATCTTGAAATAAAGTTTGGTGGTCATGATGCTCAGTTCTTTATTGCAATTTATGCGTCTTCTCAGAAAAGCACTCGAAGGAAGCTTTAGGGGGATATTAGTAATATTGTCAATACTATAAATGGTCCCTGGATGTTAGCGGGTAACTTCAATGAAATAGATAATCTTTCATAAAGAAGAGGCAGAAGGAGTAAAAACCAGCAAGCTTGTAAGAAGTTTTAGAGTTGGATTAATGAATGCAACCTTCTTGATTTGGGGTATGTGGGTGCAAAATTCACTTGGAAAGGAGGAGAAAAACTTGGTATAGAGAGGGTGTTGAAGAGACTAGATAGAGCCATTGCTAACATAGATTGGCGAATGAAATATCCTAATGCTAGAGTTGAGGTCCTGACTTGATGTAGCTCCGACCATCACCCTCTTCTCATTAATATGGAGTTGAACAGAGTTGATACTGGAGAAAAACCTTTCAGATATGAAGTGATGTGGAAAATTCATTCTGATTTTTGCAACTTTGTTAAGGAGATTTGGATGCAAAACTCTTCCTCTTTCTTGCCTAATGATCTAAATAATATGAAAAGTTGGAATAAAAATATGTTTGGAGATGTGATCAAAAGAAAAGACCGTGTCATCAGGAGACTGAATGAAATACAAAAATTCTTAAACTATGGTCGGTTTTCTTTTCAAGCTTGAAAATGAATTATTTGAAGAACTGGAATCAATCTTAGAGCAAGAAAAACGGTTGTGCCTCCAAAAATCAAAGCAGATGTGGATTACAAATGGTGATAGGAACACTGGTTTCTACCATGCAAAAGCCACTATGAGAAGAAGGAAAAATCGCATCATCATGTTGAGAAGCAGTGATGGAGAATGATGTGATGATATGGAGATTCTGAAAAACTTAGTCAGAAATTTTTTTATAAATTTTTATAAAGAAGAGCCTAATGGAAGGTCCTTTCTCAGCACCATGTTAATTTATCCCCCTCTGGCAGAGGCACACAGAAAAGAAATGGAAGCAAACATCACTTATCAAGAAATCAAGGAAGCTCTTTTTGGCATTGGCTCGTTCAAAGTGCCGGAAAAAAATGACTTCCCTGCATATTTCTTCAAAAAACACTGGCATGTCTTGCAAGACTCTTTCTATGTCTATCTTAATCACTTATGGCAGCTTCCAAAAGCTATAAATAAAGTGAACACATTGCTAGTCCTGATCTATAAAGTCTCTCAACTAGAGTTCATCTCACAGTTTTGTCCAATAGCCCTATACAATGTGGCTTATAAGTGTTTATCTAAAATCATTGTATCTATAATTAAACATTTACTAGCAGGCAGATCAGCTCCGAACCAGTCAAATTTTGCACCCAAGACGCACGATACATGATAATATCGTTATAAAAAAGGAGATGACTCATAACATGCAGAAGATAAAAGGCGTGAGGTCGTTCATGACAATAAAAATTGACTTTGCTAAAACCTATGATTGTTTAGACTAGAATTTTATCTATAACTATCTTAAGAGTTTGGTATACCTCAACACTTGAGAAGTATCATTATGGCAAGAGTAAAGTCTGTTTCATATAAAGTGTTCTAGAATGGTTGTAAGCATGAACGTTTCATCCCTCAGCGCGGCATTACCCTATCTCCTTATCATTACCATGGATAAGTTATCCTAACTTAAAGAAAAAAAAGTGCAAAAAGATTTCTAGAACCTAATGAAAGTAGGGAGACTTGATCCACAAATCTCACATCTTCTTTTTGCCAACAATCTTTTACTTTTTGCAGAGGCGACCAGGGAACAAATGAGATGATCAAGGATGTTTTAGAAGTCTTCAGAATGACATCAAGATTTAGAGTGAATGAGATGAAGACTTCCATCCTTTTCTCTAGGAATGTGGACCAGCGTACTAGAGAGGCACTCAAGGCCACCTTATTGAAATGAAAAACTTGGGAAAATATCTGGGTGTCATGCTCACAAATGGCCAAAAAGGCAAGGACAAATTCAAGAACATTATTGATCGAGTTGCTGAAAAACTTGCAGGGTGGAAGGGAAGCTGCCTATCTTTTGCAAGGAGGGTTACTCTTGGCTTAATCAGTCATTAGCCCATCCCTAAATTTTGATATGATGCATATGAGGATACCTAGGAGAATATGTGGTGAAATAGAAAAACTCCAAAAGAAATTCATATGGAGTGGGGACATTGAGAAAAGAAGCATACATGTTGTAAACTGAGACACTTTTGTAAACCGAAGTGTATGAGGGGGGCATAGGCTTCAAAAGGTTGGGTATCATAAATGATACTTTTCTCTTGAAAATTTTTTGGAGACTTAACACTGAATAAGAGGCATTATGGTCAAGGATTCTCATTCGCTTATATAGGAGAAATAAAAATTTTCTGCATGAGATGAAGGTATGTTTGCAGACTCTTCCTTATAGAAAGATTTAGTAAAGATTAAAGACATCTTTAGACAGCATATATCCTTTTTAGTAGGGAATAGAGAATCAGTTCTTCTTTGAAAGATAACTGGATTCAAAATGAGGAACCATTGCTAATGAACACAAAAACAACTATTAGTGACAATATGTTAGATATGCGGGTCAAGGAAGCTACGGCTAATAGTCAGTGGAATTTTAATTTACTGTAACAATTTCTTAATGAAGAGACCCTCAATAAGATCCAGAAAATACCACTACTGAATATAGAGTTGGGGGTGATTTCTTGGGATGGAATCCCTCTACAAATGGCAATTTTTCGATATTAAGCACGTACAGAATGCTCACAAACTATGAAAAAAAACTGATGAGGTTTAGAAAATCATTTGGGGATAGAAAAGATCTTAGAGAATCAAATGTTTTACCTGAATTATTCTCCATCAACAAATCATAATAGCAAAAAAAAGAACACATCTCTTTGACGTAAGTGCTGCTTGCCATAGATATCCAGCCACAAAAGAGAGCGTGATACACCTATTGCGAAACTGTCCCTGACTTCATGGTTATGGACAATTATGATTCATCCCAACATATGAATGATTGTTTTTAGAGCCCCCTTTAATGCTTGGAGCAGGTGGAATCTCACTATGAATTTGAGCGCTGTTAAAAATAGTAATTGGGAATCTTACTTCTTAGTAACTTAATGGGAATTGTGTAAATGGAGAAATGAAGACATTTTTGCATCACCTCAGCGAAAGTCCTTTAGGCCAATGGCCTTTATTGTAGCACAGGTTCAAAATATTCTTATAACTTTTACTACTGAGAAGCAAGGTAGCCATCAAAAACTGAAAAGCCACATCACCCCACAAAAGAGTGGACGAAGGTGAACACTGATGGTGCTGCGAAAAGGAATCCTGGAACCGCTAGATGTGGTGGGCTACTTCGAAATTCACAAGGAAGATGGATTGCTGACTTCACAGCCAATATTGGCTACTGCAGTGCTTTTCGAGTAGAACTATAAAGCGTATATTATGGGTTAAGAACAGCTTGGGATCTAGGGTTGAGAAGACTTATTCACGAAACATATTTAAAGGTTGTAGTTGAAGTGCTTAAGATGAATACTTCCATTGCAAAGCACCTGAATACTATGGTGAAAAAAATTGCAGAGCTACTGCAAAAAAATTAAAAGATTACCATACGACATACATACAGAAAAGGGAATAGAGCGATATATTTTTTGGCAAACGAAAGTTTTAAGATAGAGTCAGAATACCACTTCGTTGGTCAACCGAATAGCAATCTTAAGATGATTCTTTTTTTTATGAATATAAAGGGGCTATCTTACCCCATTTAGTTTCTTCTTTGTAATTTTTCTATTTCCTAAACCTTCTCACCTCGTTTAAATACCAAAAAAATTAAATAAATTAAAATATCTAATTCATTTCGTTTTATAACAGATAAATTCGTCTAATTAATAACTTTTTAATAAGAGTTAATTTTTATCATGTTAAAACAAATAATTATTTTAACTTAAAAAAATTAATAAAGTATTTAGTGATTTTTATTTCATCAATTTCTTTTTTTGTTTGTAGGTATAATAATGTAAAAGATACTAAAAGATAGTAACACTAATGACAATCTAGTCCACTCTAATGCTCTATATCTACCAATTCATTCTATTATAGTCTATCCTCCATAAGAAATCTTATCATTCTTTCGATCTTCATTAAAAATAAGAAGAATGTCAATCAAGTAAACACGGAATTTCATAATCAAGTTTTACTCATTTAGGTATGGTTTTTATAGGTAAATAAATAAAAAAATTTACTAGATAGAATCTATCTCCAAAAAGAAAATTAGTTATGCAAACGCTCTCTTTCTAATATTATATAAATTATCCTATAATGTTATTATTTAGGTTTATACATAAATAGTCCTAGAGATAGAGATTTATTTGTTAAAATTTTTATTTAACACATAAATCATCTTAATATATAGTTATTTAAGTTTGTACATAAATAATTTAGAGTATCACGATTTATGTGCTAAATCCTAAATGTTTAACTCATTTTATACGTAAATTATCTTAAGATATCAGCTATTTACATTTGTACATAATAGTTCTATATGCTGCCACAATTTATGTATTAAAATTTTCAAACTCATTAATTTTGATATATAACAAAAAATAAATAAAAATTAATTGTGTTTTTTTACATATCTCAATATTTTTATTTATATTTTTTTTATTTTGTTCAATTTTATTTAATTTTAACTTTCAAATTTTAATAAAAACTGATAGTTTCAATGGCTAAGAGAATGGGGTTGAATCTTAGTCCACTTTTTACTTAGTAACACTTGCTTTTCTTTTAAACAACTTCTGGTGATTTTTGTCTCGTCCCTAACCACGAGACTTTTCTTTTTGTCTCGTCACTTGGCATGAGATATTTTGCGGTCTTATTTCCTGGGCAGCAGAAACAGAAAATGGAGTAGAAGGGAAGAAAAATAACACTCAGATATATCCTGGTTCAGCTACTAAGTGCAGTGCAACCTACATCCAGTCTCCATCACAACAATGATGGAATTTCACTATAATCTTCTTGATTACAGACTGTAAAGTGTTAACCCAACTTACAAGGGGATTCCTACAGAATCATGAAATACAACGCAGATGTACAAAGGAACTCTAAGGACATCTATGGCTTTTTCTTTTAATTTTGCACTCTCTGCCTTTTTTCGCTCTATGACTTTTTCATACAAACCTCACTGTTTGTCTTTTTCCATGAGACTCAAGACATGACAAAATTAGATAGAAAAATTACAAAACAGAATATATTGAAGGAGAAGAAAATCTGTTAGCTCAGGTAGCTCTGAGAATTCTGTGCCTTGCACTCTCACACTTTCTCCTTGTTTTAAGCCCTGGCTGTTCACCCTTTATATAGAGAAGGGGAAGCCTCCACGGTTGAAACCAAACAAACCAAGCTAAACTTCTTCTTCTTTAAAATAGAACCGGTTCGGCCAAAGAGAGAAAAGAGATAACTCATGCAAAACCCATCATGCAATTACCTCTAGTCCTTCCTTGGTCATCAATCTGGGCGCTCCATCCTTGACTTGCTCTCCAAGATGAATTTCTGGCCCTTGATACTTCATGATGAGGATAGCTTCATCTGCTCTAATCTCTGCCTCTTCCATCACGTAGCCACCCTAGCTACTTCCTGTGGTGGTTGAGCAGAATCAGAGACAAGCCATCCCTCCATGGGTCTTCTGCTTGCTGGCCGAATCTCCTTCAACTATTTTTGGTATGAAGAAGCCAAGATCTCATCACCATATCTTACCATAAGTGATGAAAATCTTAGTCACTATATTTTTTATGTTTTCTTGCCATCATTGTGATGGTCTTTTGGCGTGTTTTTCCTTCTTTTCGGTAGCTTAATTTTTCTTTTATAGCTGTTGTGTAATGACCGAAAAAGATGAAGGAAAGAAATGAGAGAGAAGACAGAAATTTGAAAAGAATTGAATTAGGAAAGAGAATGAAATTAAATGAAATGATTCTCCCCTTGTTGAGTAGCGTATAGCATTAAGTGCTGCAATCAAATCAAATGCCTTTTTCTCACTTATTGTTCTCATGCAATTAATGATAATTGAATGAATTTGGAATCCATCACATGGTAAAAGTTGAGATCCATTGAAGGCATAAGGCAACAAAAACATTTGCTTTCCTTCTAACTTGGTTTCGGATCAAGCATTGGTGTATCCAACCAAGATTTGAGTTGGGCTAATGATAATGTTAATATAATCTGGCCCTGTTAGAGAATCATTAGCATCAAATTAGACCAATTAGTATCGTCTATATTTATATAGTATATCTGTATATTAATTATAGGATTCTATGCCTTTATTACTCTGATTCATTTAGCACCTATAAATACCCCTTGTATATTGTACCTTTCAACACAACTCAATAATACACTTTTTCATATTATTCTCTTAGTCTCTTGTTTCTAACATGGTATCAAGAGCTTAGGTTCCTTTTTTTTCAATGCATATTAGTTCATAGCCCCATTGTTTTTCTTTCCGGCAGTGTTTTTTGGCCTCCTTTTTCGTTCCCTTCTCGACGCTTTGGTTCGTCAACCCCGTAACCATCTTGTTCACCTTGTCGCCGTGATTCCAACGCAACGGGAAACGCCGCCATCCTCCGCCGGACGCGCCGCCACGCGCCGCCGAAAGACGCTGCCACGACCAGGTTGTTCTTCCTTCCAGATTCCACCCGTGCCTCTTTGCTCTCGATTTTCGTCTTGTTTCTGACGCTTTGGTTCGTCACCTCCGGTATCATCGTGTTCTCCTCTTTGCCGTCTTTCCAACGCCGCCGAGATCTCCGCCATCAGCTACCGGACGCGCCGTCACGCGCCGCTGGAATCCAGCTGCTCGCCTCCATCGTTTCTCCTTCAGAAGGTTTAGCAGTCGTTGGATCCGAGATCCAATCGGACGACCCTCGAGCTGCCACGTGTCGCGTTGCAGCTACCCTTGGCCGACCCGTCCGCTGACGTGGCGCTGACGTGGCGGACAAGTGGGACCCTCCCTAAGGTTTTTTGGTGAGCTCTTTCCGATTTTGCCATCCGTTTCCTCATTTTTTGCTCAGAAATTGCAGTTTTTCTCTCCTCTCCTTGTTCTCTATGGCTACTTTTATGGAAAAGTCATATGTTTTTGCTGCCACAGACAGAAAAGGGGCCTTCTGTCGCAACTGTAATCGTTTCGGACACCAGTTCTCCAGCTGTCCCTCTGTTGAATGTCGCACATGCCACCAGAAAGGTCATATTAGCTACCATTGTACGCAACTGTTTTGCCATTATTGCAAGCTCTCGGGACATTTGATTACTACCTGTCCTACTCGCCCACCACGTCCTGCGCCTGCTTCTACTGTTGAATCTACCACCACTGCTTCTCTCAACTCGTCTCCTGTCTCTCTATCTGATATTGCGTCTCTTCTTCAACGTCTTCTCTCCCTTTATGGTAATACCCCTGCTGCTCTTTCGACCCCTCCAGGTGCTTCTAAATGGTATTTTGACTCGGGATGCTTTAATCACATGTCTCCATTGCGTGATCTCTTCTCGTCTCTGTCTACCACTACAAATGGACCTTCTGTCAATACTGCAAACGGTTCCCTCTTGCACCCAACACACAAGGGTTCTATATCCCAGTCGACTCTTAATCTTCCTGATACTTATTATATTCCCAAATTAAACTTTAATCTTATTTCTGTTGGTCAACTTGTTGATCTGGGTTTTGAAGTCACTTTTTCTGTTTCTGGTTGTCGTGTACAGGATCCTCGGACGGGACAGATCATCGGGACTGGAAGAAAGGTCGGAAGGTTGTTTGAACTCGAGAAACTTCATATTCCTCATGTACCAAATCTCTGTGCTGCTTCTTCTCCCTCTACCCTTCACTTATGGCATCAACGTCTTGCCCATACCTCCTTAGGAAAACTGCGTCCTCTTGTGTCTCAGGGTGTTTTAGGTCAGTTCCAAATGAATCTTTTGATTGCATTTCTTGCCAAACTGTCAAACAACCTGCTTTATCTTTTCACAATAATTCATCTCTTGCTTGCTCTCCTTTTGATCTCATTCACTCTGATGTTTGGGGCCCCACTCCCACTGCCTCTATGGGCGGAGCTCGATACTTTGTCGTTTTCATTGATGATTATTCCCGTTTTACTTGGGTTTATTTGATGACTAATCGCCATGAGTTACCCCAAATCTATATCAACTTTGCTACTATGATTAAAAGTCAATTTTCAAAGGTCATTAAGGTTTTTGGACGTGATAATGCTATGGAATACCGTGATTCCAAACTCTTAACCTTTCTTGCAGAACAGGGCACTTTGTCTGAGTTTTCTTGTCCTGGTACGTCGCAACAAAATGGTAGAGCTAAACGTAAACACCGTCACATTCTTGACTCCGTCCGTGCAATGCTCCTTTCTTCTTCGTGTCCTGAGCGTACTTGGGGTGAAGCTGTTCTTACTGCTGTTCATGTTATTAATAGACTCCCCTCTTCTGTTCTTGGTAATGTTACTCCCTTTGAGCGCCTTTATCATACCTCCCCAGATTATAGTTCTCTTCGAGTTTTCGGATGTGTATGTTTTGTTCTTCTTCAGCCTCACGAACATAGTAAACTTGAACCTCGGGCTCGTATGTGTTGTTTTCTTGGTTATGGCACTGAACACAAGGGTTATCGTTGTTGGGATCCTCTCTCTAAACGTGTCCGTATATCTCGTCATGTTGTCTTCTGGGAGCATCACATGTTTTCTCGGTTCTCATCCTTTGAGTCAATCCCTACTACTCAGTCACCTCTGTTTACTAACCCAAATGTTGATCTTTTTCCTAGTGATGATTCTACAGATTCTATCTCGAGTGACCCTCCACAGCCTCCTGTTCTTCCGCCTTCTCCATCTCCCAATGATTCCAGACCGGACGATGATCCTGCTCCTACCGTCATGCCTCCTCCTCCCGTTCGTTCTTCTAGGGTAAGGAATCCACCTCCTCATCTTCTTGATTACCATTGCTTTTCTACTATTCTTCATCAACATGAACCTAAGACATTCAGAGAAGCCTCCTCAAACCCAAATTGGCAACAAGCAATGCAAGAAGAATTACAGGCACTTGAAAAAGCACACACTTGGGATCTGGTTGATCCTCCTTCTGATCAGGAAGTTGTGGGCAGTAGATGAGTATACAAGATCAAGACTCGCTCTGATGGCTCTATTGACCGTTATAAGGCCCGCTTGGTTGATCAAGGTTGTACGCAAGAGTATGATATTGATTATGAAGAGACTTTTGCCCCTGTCGCTCGTCTTACATCTGTTAGAGCTCTTCTTGTCATTGCCGCGGTTAAAAAATGGTCTCTCAGTCAGATGGATGTGAAGAATGCATTTCTTAATGGGGATTTGAAAAAGAGAGTCTATATGAAACCACCTCCGGGATATCCTTGTCCTTCTTGATGACATGATCATTACTGGGGATGATGTTGATGGTATCTCTACTCTCAAGGCCTCACTTCACCATACCTTTGAGATGAAAGATCTTGGTTCTCTCAGTTATTTTCTTGATCTTGAAGTCATATCATCTGATGACGGTATCTATCTCTCTCAAACTAAGTATGCTTTTGATCTTCTTGCTCGAGTTGGAATTACAAATAGTCGCACTGAGTCTACTTCTCTTGAGCCTAATGTTCGGTTTACTCCTTTGGATGGCACTATTTTGGATAATCCTACTCTTTATTGATAGTTAGTTGGAGGTCTTGTCTACTTGACTGTCACACGACCAGACTTCGCCTATCCTTTTCATGTTCTTATCCAGTTCTTGTTAGCTCCTCGTACTACTCATTATGCGGCAGTTCTTCGCATTCTTCGCTACATCAAAGGCACTCTATTTCATGGCCTTTATTTTTCGGCCCATTCCTCTTTGTCTCTTCAGGCTTACTCCGATGCTGATTGGGCTGGTGATCCCACTGATCGTCGTTCCACTACTGGTTACTGTTTGTTTCTTGGCGACGCTCTCATTTCTTGGCGTGCTAAGAAGCAAACGTTCACTGCTCGCTCAAGCACAGAAGCTGAGTACCGTGCCCTCGCTGACACCACTGCTGAAGTTATCTCGGTTCGTTGGCTTCTCGCGGATCTGGGTGCTCCTCAGTCGTCCCCTACTGATGTTCTTTGTGATAACCGCAGTGCTATTCAGATCGCCCATAATGATGTTTTTCATGAACGCACCAAACACATTGAGATTGATTGTCACTTTGTTCGGCAACGTATCCTTATTGATGCTATTCGTCTCATTGCTGTTGGAACACTAGATCAGACTGCTGATATCTTCACGAAAGCTCATCACCCGACTCGTTTCCAGACTTTGTTATCCAAACTCAAGTTGGTCTCCTTAGCTCCCACTTGAGTTTGAGGGGGGATGTTAGAGAATCATTAGCATCAAATTAGACCAATTAGTATCGTCTATATTTATATAGTATATCTGTATATTAATTATAGGATTCTATGCCTTTATTACTCTGATTCATTTAGCACCTATAAATACCCCTTGTATATTATACCTTTCAACACAACTCAATAATACACTTTTTCATATTATTCTCTTAGTCTCTTGTTTCTAACAGGCCCAAACAAAATTTAGTAATTCAGCCACACTTCATTGATTATTTTTGAACCAATGTTAAACAATAATTCATATTTGGGCTTGCAACATTTTTCTTTTATATTCGGCCCAATTAAAAACCTGCATCACAAAATTATTAATTTAACAAATAAGAGTTAGAATCAATTTAATAATTTTACAATTAATAAAATTAATAATGTTTAGTCATCACAAATTTAGAGTTTTCCAAACTCATCAAAAACTAAAATTAAATTGAAAAGGATAACAACAACAACAACAACAAAGCCTTGTCCCACTAAGTGGGGTCGGCTACATGAATCAAACGACGCCATTGTGCTCTGTCATGTATCATGTCTACAGTGAGACCGTTTACATGTAGATCTCGTCTGACCACCTCATAGATGGTCTTCTTAGGTCTTCCTCTGCCTTTCGCCCTTTGTCCATCTTCCATCTCATCCACCCTATAAGTTCATACAACTTTAAAAATGTATAAGTATTTATAATAATAATAAAAACTATTTTAGTCAAATTCAAAATAATAATAAGTCCATAAAAAAATTAGTAAAAGGATAAGAAATAAAAAATATTAAAATTATTAGTAGTTGAAAAACAAAACGTTACATAACTAGCAAAAATTTATATTTTACACTTATATTTATAAAGATTTATACACATAAAACATATAATTTGTAGCTATATTTATTAGTGTTTATACATATAAATTAATATAATTTATATTTATATTTATCAAAGTTTCTACATAATTCATAAAATTTATTTATTGAAAATAATTTAATATTTATACTAGTTAAATGTTGAAAATTACTCAAATCTACTGGTCTCCCAGATTTTTTAAAAAAATTATCCATTTATGAATAAATGAGTTGGTTGTTTTGTTTGATTCACAATGCGTCTTACTTTTTTTTTACATGTTTGAGAAAGAGTTCCAATATTTGAAAAAAAAAAATCAAGAGTATTGATAGAGATGCAAAGGAATATAATTAAAAAAAGTTACGACTTTTAATTTTAATTTTTTTATTTTAGATTATACTATTTTTCAAATTTAAAAGCTTTGATGAAATATAAACCGATTTAATTGATCTAATCATTTAAAATTTTTAACACATCTATTTAAAACATATTTTTATACTACTATATTTTAAGATAAGTAAATGAAATGAAGAAACAAAAAAAAAATTCTAATACTTTTTTTTTTTTTACTTTAAACAAAATTTTTTTAAGACCTCACTTTTCATTAGTGTCGGAAAGCCATATGGCATAGCCACATGCTCTCCTCTCATTTAAACAATCTCAATTTTATATAAATAAATCGTGGTGAGTGTTCAACGGAATTTTTTCTTCATTAATCATCTCAAGACTCGAGCTGATAACTTTACATATTTATACATAAATTGTTATATGTGATGTGCTTAAACACTTATACATAGATAGTCCTAAGCCACTGAATTTTAATATTTGAGAATAAATTATCCTAGTCTAAGATGATTTATGTTTTTGTTTCTAAGACACACTATTCTGAAATAATTAATTCACATATCTGAATATTAAATATAACATAAATTATCCTAGAATACAATGATTTATATTTTAAATTACAGTAGTGTTAAGAGACCAATATATTTTATAATTTGTAGTCATTAATTAGTTATTATTAATATTTTTAATAAAGTGAAATTATATCTAATAATATAAAATTATATATTTTTTTAATAATTAAATATTAACTAAATTTTAATAAAAGTCTTAGATACTAAAACTTTCTCTTTAAATTAAAGTTGGGAGCCTGAAAGTGAAACGATTATATAAATAATGAAAGAGGAAATTTATGTCTTTAAATTTTATTTAGGAGATTTATATAATTTTAGGATCTCTTTATTTTATTTATGTAAAAAATCTTTGGATGTAAAAGAGTTACACAAGAGAAAGTAAAAAGGAGGGATAGAGAGAAGTGAGCAATCAAAGAAACACACACCATATTTAAAGGTTGATTTAGAGGTTCTCAAAGTAATTGGAGTATCACTATAATAACTTAAGAGTTAAATTTTTATTAACTACAATCATATACTTCTTTCTCTTAATTTTAATTATAATTTTTATTTTATTTTATTTTATTATTAACTAACTTTACTGAATATTGATATAGCACATTTTGTAATTGGTAGTAATGAATTGATGTTATTTAATAATTTATGTTATGAACTATGAGTGTTTATAATTATTCTTAATGCTTTTGAATAACTGGCCAATATTTAAATGACTATTAATTTACAATGATTTGAAAAAAGTTTGTAAACAGGACAAGTTATGATAAACATTCAAAATTAAACGAAAACTAGAGATAAAAAACTAAAAAATTTTGTTCATAGAGATATATTTGTAGGATTTTTTTCTTAAATAAAATAAAAAAATAATTAATTTTTCAAATTCCATTTTTTAGTTTTAATTATCAGGATGCGATTTTTTTTTGGTAATTAGGGGGAGTTCGCCGTACCCCCAGCGAACTCTATATAAATTATAGAGTTTGCCGGGGTTACGGCGAACTATGTATATTATAGAGTTTGCCGCAACTCCCGGCGAACTATATGTTGGATTTCGAAAATAAAAGCATGGCTGCTGGAGAGTAGATCATCAAAACACAATATTGGTTTTCATTTTTAAGGTTGACATTTTCTCTATGATGTCAAGGAATCCATTGTTATCCATTTGTTACGATGGTGAAATAGTGTATGACGAAGAAGATTCTATAGTTTTTAGATCCGGACAACCGATATTCACTTATATGAGACCGGAGGTTGACAGTTTAACAGTTTTATAGAATTTGATATTGTATTCCGTCGGGCAGCAAGAGAAAAAAAGGGTGAAAAAGATTTACTATAGATATCCGACCGAAGTAGATGGCAGTTTGTTTTATAAAAGGTATGTTATACTCGTATTGTCTCGGTTACTATTATATTTATGAGATCACGGTTGTGAGAAATACGTTTGTTGTGTTGAATTAAGTACCGTTTGCGCGACGACGAGGACGTACGGCTCATTCGGTCGTGACACAACCGATGGACAAATATTCATCTGTTGGAATTATTTGTGTATCTCGTTGAGGTAGGTGGTCGAGGATCATCTGCAGATACTATCAATAATAGTCTGTTGAGTGGAGCTGTTAGACGAACTATCAGAAGGACTATGGTGGACCTAAATATGCCACCTGAGAGTTAGGAGGGGTCTAATGTTGAAGCTTGTAATGTTGACTTGATGAACGATGGGGTTAAAAGTCATGATGGTTCTGCTATTAGAGATCCGATGATGGATCAATATGAAGTTAACCCCGATGACGTAGACGATGCCAATGAAGAACCAGATGAAATTCCCGATGATGGTGATGAGGAAGAAGAGATGAACTACTACAGTGACACTCATATCGCTCTTACACAGGCCGCCATCTCTCAGCCATATGACCGGCCGGATCA
The DNA here is from genome assembly GCF_000817695.3 of Arachis duranensis. Classification (NCBI taxonomy): domain Eukaryota; kingdom Viridiplantae; phylum Streptophyta; class Magnoliopsida; order Fabales; family Fabaceae; genus Arachis; species Arachis duranensis. The sequence continues at coordinate 97,230,426 of NC_029777.3, read as the reverse complement.
TTTCACGAGGTTGAATATCGATATAATGACTTTGGATTGGTCGTCTACCCAGGGAGGCCCTGAAGAGGATCCAAGCAATGAGTTTGAGATTGGACAATAATTTAAAGATAAGAAAGAAGTGATATTGGCAGTTAAGCAGTACAGCATTAGGAGGGCTGTGGATTACAAAATAGTAGAGAGTGACCAGTTGAGGTACAATGCACAATGTATCCAGTTTGGCACCGGTTGTAATTAGAGCATACTCATATCGTATCACCGAAAGCAAAAAAAGTGGGAGGTTAGGAGATACAAGGGGGCTCATTCTTTCATGCAAACTTCGATGGGACAAGACCATAGTAGGTTGGATTCGAAGGTGATTGTGCAATACATCTTCACGATGGTGAAAGCCGATCCAACAATTAGCATCAGGGTTCTCCAAGGAGGTATGGAGAATCACTTTGGTTACAAGGCGTCCTACAGAAAGGTTTGGTTTGCAAAACAGAGAGTGATCGCGAGAATATATGGCGATTGGGAGGAATCATACAACGAGCTTCCTTGTTGGTTATTCGCGATGCAGATGTACTTGTCGGGTAAGATTTATTTCAATATTGATTATTTTCGATTAAAAATATCAGATGTGTACAAGTAGGCAACTAAGTTTGGCTCTTTAGGTACTTACGTGCAACTGATGACCTAGCCTTGGCCTGGTTCCATAGATACTGTCATGTTTCATCGGGTCTTTTGAACATTTCCATCGTGTGTTGAGGCCTTCAAGGATTGCAAGCCACTTATTTCTATTGATGGCACTCACCTATATGGTAAATACGGTGGGACCTTACTGATGGCGATAACGCAAGACGGGAACGCAAATATTCTGCCTATTGCATTTGCCATTGTCGAGGGTGAGACAAAGGAGGCGTGGTCGTTCTTTCTGTTGTATTTGCGGAAGCATGTCACACCACACCCGAGCTCTTAGTGATTTCAGACAAACACAAATCCATTGATGGTGCATTGAACGCCTAGGGGAGTTTATGGAAACCACCTCACGCCTTCCAAGGTTTTTGTACAAGACATATTGCAGCCAACTTCATGACCCACTTTAAGAACAAAGACCTGAAGAAGGTTCTAATTAATGCAGCGTATTCAAAGTCACAGTGTGAGTTTACGCATTATTTTGGCCGACTAAGGGGCGAAAACGTGGCAATCACTAACTGGCTTGAGGAAATGCAATGGTCACAGTGGGCACAGTATGCTGATGAGGGTCGTCGATTTGGTCACATGACGACAAATATATCCAAGTGCATTAATGGTGTGATGAAGGGGTCTCGCAATTTGCCGATCTCCGCTCTCGTCAAGTCAAGTTATTTTTGATTGGGTGAACTTTTTGCAAGGAAGGGTTTTCAGGCACTGGCCCAACTTTAAGTCAGTGCTGAATTCTCTCAGACATTGATAAAGGCCATAGAATTCAACTCCAAGCACGTGAACACCATGAATGTTTACCAGTTTGATCGATCGAGAACAAACTTCACGGTTGAAGAGCTAATGGCAATTCTTGGGTCCAGGCAACAGAATTATCAGGTGCTGCTTAATGAGGGCACGTGTGACTGTCGGTATTTTCAGACTCTTCACCTTCCTTGTCGTCACGTCCTTGCAGCTTGCTCTCATGCAAGACTTGATTGGAAGAGTTTTGTTCATCCTGTGTATCGCATGGAGTCGGTCTTCAATGTTTATAGATCAGAGTCTCAACTGATAGGACATGAGGATGACTGGACATCTTATGAAGGACCCCGTATTCGGCCCAACCCAATAATGATGAGAGTGAAGAGAGGTCGGCCCATCAGCTCTAGAATTCGCAACAACATGGATGAGATTGAGCATAACAGTGAGAAGCGGTGCGGATTATGTTGCCAGAACGGACACACACGGAGGACTTGTATCGCTCTTGATGGTGGAGGGGCGTCTTCTAATCGACGTTAGTTATAGGTGTCGTTTATGTTTATTTATCAGTCATAGCTTTCTATTTGCTATTATTATTTCTATAGAAATGTTGTTTACAACAAACTTGTTTTTGTTCATATCATTCAAAACTTTCTGTTTATATCATTCAAAACTATGATAGCCGTGTGTAAACGTAAACAAGATATACATAAATTTTTCACACAAAAAATTCCTTCAGTTTTAGTGACGAAATAATATGACAATCATAGTGAAACTAGAATCAACTACCGATGCCCTCGCCTGCCACCTTGTGGACCAACATTAAACTTAACTATGTAAAACTTGAATATTCTGCACTTACATTTAGCATCCCAATCCCGTTCAGGGTACGCCTGTAATGCCTAAGCCTGCTCTCGCCCGTGGCATTATTCGGTCGGTACTGAACCACCTATAATGCCAACCACAATATTATTTTATCCCTCGATATAATTAACTTAGTAATAATAACATAAAAGATTATTATAAGTATCTATAATACCTCTCCAGTAGGGAAAATCGATGAGTATCAAAGCTGTCAGGCCATATCAGCGAAATGCGGTGATAAGCCCAGGACAGCAGCAAGCTAAAGCACCCTCCCAAATTGCGCTGGCCATGTTTCGTGACCCGGCACATGTAGCGATACAGCCATGTCAGGACCGCCGAACCCCACAATAACCGACCACACCTCTCAAGGTCCTCCAGTAGTAGGAGTCACCTTATGTGCACCCGAGAGTCGGAGGCATCCGGGAACAGGATACCCCCTATCAGTTGCATGATGTACCCTCTCGTGTACCTCATCAGGCGCTCCTCTGTAGTGTCCTGCTCCAGCTCTCCATAAACTGTGTTCTGGAACCACGTGAGCTTCACCGTCCACTTTGTCTGTGGCTGACGGTCATTTGGGCACGGAACAACCCCGAGTAGCTGTTGACATATCTCCTCAATCATGCGTCCCTGATGGTGCTACTCCCACCCACCGATGCACCCACTCACAGGATCATCGTCAATCCTGAGCCCTACCTAGTAGGCTACGTCCTGCAGGGTGATAGTCATCTCCCCGCACGGTAGATGAAACGTGTGGAACTCAGGTCTCCACCTCTCTATCAAAGCCGAGGCAAGCGGCCAATCGTGCTCGAACTCGACCATATAGGCCACATACTCAAGCTCAGCTCGTCTGAGATATGGCCTAATTTGCTTCGGCGGCTGTGCCATCAAATTCTGCCTAGTGCGTAATAGCCGAGGCGCCTACCAAACGAAAACCAAAAACACAAAAAACGGAAACGGTTAACACATATTAGAGTTTCACTGATAATTAATTATAACAAAATAAAAAACAGTTAAAAAAGCGTACCACTCTATCACGCCTACCAGCAATGTGCTCAGCGTGATCCAGTCTATATATCTTGCCCTCGTAATCCAACAGCTGTTCTTCCATCTAAATACAATCCAGTAAAATAAAATTACAAACACTGAACTCACCTTTTATGTTAACCAAACTATTAAATAAAAAAATATATTTAATTATTTGACTCGGCTTATAAATTTAATAATTCTTATTCTTTCCCAACTAAGTGAACTCTAAATTTTTCAAATCAAAAATTTTCAAATCAAAATTTTTCTCATCCAACTTAACTTAATTAATTCTTCCACTAATTACCTTCTGAGTCACAACTTAAACTAATTATTCTAACTAAACTAACTAACAATTTACTTTGTTATACTAATTACCAAGTTATAGACAATAAACAACAGTTATACTTAAAAATAATTACATAACAAATTTTAACTAACATAAAGAATAATTAATAGTAAATCTAACTAACATGTCATCAGTAATTCTGTAACTCTAACTAACCAACAACCTATAACTAAATTATTTTAACTAACATGTCAACAGTTACGTTAACTAAGTTAAAAAAAACTAACTCTAAGTAAGCAAAAAATTTAACTGTAACTAAACTATTATTTACTGACCTGAAACTAAGAATGTTGTCTGCAATAAACTTTACGTAGTGCGTCTAAAAGACAGGATAAAAGAGGAAGACAATGAATTTTTAAGAGGGATTGTACAAGAATAGGACAAACACAAATGATGTCACTGAGTTTATATAATGTGCCGAACTCTACATAAAGTTCGTTGGAGGTGCGACAAACTCTATATAAATTATAGAGTTCGTCGGGCTCCTAATTACCAAAAAAAAAAATTTGCATCCTAGTAATTAAAATTGGAAAATGGGGTTTGGAGAATTAATTATTTTTTTATTTTATTTGTGGAAAAAATCTTATATTTGTATATATTCATTTACTTTTTTTAGAGATTCAATTTCGATTTTTCAGATATAACAATGATTTTGTAGTTTTTTTTTTGTTGTGATAATTAGAGTTCGATTTTTTTAAAAAGTAAAGGTTTTCATACATAAAATTTGAAGATGATACCGTGATATTTCTTAAGTGTTTAAGTTTATATACGTGAAGTTTGAATTGTTTTAAATTTTTAGAGCCAACATCTATAGGTGGAGTGAAACTCAATAAATAATAATGAAAATTAATCTTTGGTAATTCAAAAAAGAAAATCAAGGAACGGTAAAAGGATAGAACTTTTTTTTTTTTAAAACAAAATTAGGAATGCTTTACATTATTCTGATAAAGCTGTCATCTATTTCTTAAAATTAACAATAATAAATTATTGTTAGCAATCCTTTTCCGTTAAGAGTACCCATATGCTGTTTTTATTTTTTCTATTTTGTTCCTGCTGTGCTGCGGGGATCGTCTGATTTTTTAATTTGTTCAAAATATGAAATCTTCATGCACCAGAGAATATAAAAGTCTTCCTCAATAAGTCAATAACCCATTAGATTTAGCCAAGTAATTTGAACTGGCATTCCAGTTCACCAATCACACAAAAGACCATGATTGTGATTAAAAAAAGTTTTCCCAAGCAGTATTAAACCTATAACTAAAATAGATTATTCCTATACATTTATAAAAAAAAAAGTTATTACGGTGTTGCTAACAAATGCTTAAACAACTGAGGTTATTGATTAAGTGTTTAATAGAAAAAAAATTTATTCTTTTTGCTTGTGAATTTGGGAGATTGTAGTCTATTTCGAATTTACTGAAAGAACATTTTGAGAGTTGGATAAATGTCATTAATAGAAAAGAGAAACGTAACAAGTGGCTTGTATATTTTGTTGTGCAGTTATTTAAAATGTTTGGTTTAAGAGAAACGAACGAATCTTTAATAACAAGGAAGTCGATGTAAAAGAGGTGTTTTATGAATCTTTGTCCAGTAATTAATAGAGAGTGAAATAATACGGATCCCTTTTATTGTTAATGGCAATACCGAAAACAACACTAGAAATAGTGTTTAAGTTATAATTTTTTATTTTTTGATATTTGTGTTTTTGCTTCTGTCCCTCCACTGTATTGTATTGAGCTTGTTTGTTCAAAAAAAATTATATAAAAATTAAATAGTTGAAATTTTTATTCGTAAAATAACCAACAAAACCCTAAGAGCATTTGTTAATAAAAACCAAAACGGTATTTCAATATTCTTTTTGGTTAAAATAATTACATTATAAATTCTAAACAATTTTAATGAAATTTAAATTTATCAAATTCGATCATCTTTTTCAACTATTTATTTATGTTTGTTTGAGACAGTCATGAAATGGATATGAGACGAGACGATCACTCCCATATTCATTGTCAAAATTACTCAATTAATGGTTGAAAAGCTCATCTATTTATTAGGGTGGAGCGAATAAAATCAACCAAAATTGGCATCTCTAATTTTAAGACTCTTTAACACATTTTTATTAAATTTTTTTAGTAAATGGTTAGATGTCATTAAATTGTTAAAATTTTTTTATATTTTTTAATGTGTTTGGTAAAATTTTAATAATAAAAAATAAAAATATTAAAAAAATAAAAAATATTTTTTAAAAAGTTATAATGTTCTGGTAGAGGATAATATAGATATTTATTTAATTAATAGGGTAAAACACGTTAATAAACCAAATACTTGTTAATATTATGTGGATTTCCCAAATTATGAAAGACAAAGTCCCAATTTCTATTTCTACGTAAATTGAATTGAATAAATTCGATTTAACCAAACACGTAGTAAATCGAATTCATTGGATTCCAATTAGATGCATGGTGAATGTCCTAATAAATCGAACTAAATTACTTCGATTTACATATCATAGTAAATCGAATTCATGAAATTCGATTTAGTCACGTAAAGCAGCCCATGATAAATTGAAGTCAATGGTTTCGATTTGATGGTTTTGTAAATCAAAATCTATAGATTCGATTTACATGCTGTTACGATATCTATTAATTTGAATCCATTAGTTTCAAATTGCATTCAATGTGGCTATATATACAAATCGAATTCATTTCATTCGAACTAGAAAATACACCAACCCCACACCCAACCCCACCACCCAAATGCGAAAATCTTGCAAAGCAACCCAGGAATCATCGAATCTGTACACATGGAGGACGATCGGAATCGTCTATATCGGCTAGATGGAGTTGCGCATATTGCTGACGCCATCCACCTCGAAGCTAGTGAAATTTTTTTTTTGGAAAATAAATTAGTCATTCTAGTAATGTTAACATAGTTCGTGTAGTAGTTTCTTACGGTCGTTAATTAGGGATTATTCAAAAGAAAAAAATTTGAATTACGTACATGTTAGAAGTAGTAAGTTATTAGGTGGTTATATTTTGATAACTCGAAATAGTACCTAAGAAGGTTACTTAGAATTGTAGGATATGTTAGATTTTTGAAATTGTTAGTCCTATATTCAATAAGACTTGGTTTATGATTAGGATTAACTATAAATTTTTTGAGTTTTATAAAACAATAAATATAAATTTTTTTTGAACTTGTGATGCACTTATGGAATTTTTGTGTTAGCATTTTGTATGTTCTGTGTACCCGTGTAGGACTATATGCTTTGGTAATTTTTTTTTTAAAGAATTGAGTCATGAATTATTTAGTGATTTGTGTTAGTACCTATGAAGTATTCGTAGGGCATTATTATAAACAAGTTTTTAAAGTTAGAGCATGCAATATTTATTGTTTTTGGAATTTTATGCATTGAACATTGTTTTGTGACAATTGTGATAAAAAAAAATTTCTATCGTTATCCAGCCCCATCGATGCCTCACCAACATGAGACGGTAACATGGTATGATGTTCGATGATAGGATCGTTCCGTACTTGTATATGGTCGGTTTGTACCATCTTGCAAGATTGAACGAGACTTGGTTTCGATTGGACGAGCCATTGGTGAGCGCATTTGTAGAGAGATGGCAGCCTAAGACGCATACTTTCCACATGCCGTTCAGGGAGTGCACGATCACCCTCCAGGATGTAGCGTACCAGTTAGGGCTCCCGATCAACATTCAGTGTGTTAGTTGATGCCTAACAGACTTTGCGCGACATATCGAGGGTGGCCGCCCAGCGTGGGTATGTTTTGAGGAGCTGTTGGGTGTATTGCCTCCTGGGAACTGCATCGACAAGTTCACCGTGAAGTGTACATGATTTCAGGAGACGTTTAGTAAGCTTCCTCAGGGAGCAGATGATGAGACAGTTATAAGGTATGCCCGTGCGTATATCATGATGCTCCTATCGATGCAGTTATTTGGGGATAAGTCAAGTACCTACCTCCACATCCGTTGGCTATCCTACGTCGCCAGGCTAGAGGACATGGGTCAATATAGCTGGGGGTCTGCTGCACTGTCATGGCTATACAGGTGCATGTGCCGTGTGGCAAACAAAAATATCGTCAAGTTGGCTGGTCTACTGCAGCTCCTCCAGTCGTGGATCTTCTGGAGGTTTTCTGGATTCCGGCCGGATGGATTTGATGTCTTCCATTGGTCGTTGGCATCGAGGTACTCTCCTTTTATGTATGCATCCTCTTTTCATAATAGGAATGATATTGGAGTTGCTGTCTTGTGCAATCGCGACAAGCAGTGTACCACTGTATTTGCCATACAGGTGGGTACCGTCCACACTGACCAATGGCTTGCAATGTCGAAATACCTCAATACACGGTGGGAATGTCCAAAAAAGCCGATGGAAACAAGCTGTAGAGTCGTCCACCTGCCCACCAACCCGAACATGACTCGTCTTCAACACAGCTACACTACATGGCATCGTGATCTGTACACCCAATACCCATCGTGGCAAGTCGTTGTATGATTCTTCCCAATTTCCATAAATCTAAGCCATGATCTTCTGTTTAGCCATCCAAACCCTCCTGTAGGTCGTTCTGAACCCAAAGTGTACCTCCGTTGCATTCTGCAGTACCTTGATCAAGACGGCAGCATCAGCTCTAATCATAGGTAGTATGAAGGACAATATGACATGATAATCAAGTTTCCTTTAATCACTAGATATCGACGTGGCTAGACAAGTGCGAGGACCATTGTACCATTTACCTCCCAAATGCCTTTGCACTGGCAGAGGCTAACCTGAGTGAACCATGCGCATCCGGAACCGAACTCCTTGCACTTGCTATAGTACTTGTGATTATCGGATTCCAATACTTTGTACTCAAACCCACAGTAAATGCTATAAGTCTTCACGTTTAACACAACTTCCTCTTTATCCTGAAACTGCTGACCAGCTTGAAATTCAGATACAACTCCTGTATTATGTGTATCTCTTGCCTCGAAGCCAATAGGTACACTCGGATCCCCCTGAGGTGCCATGGCATCCAAGTCTAGAGCAGAGAAGTGCGAGGGGTACTGATTAGTACCTGAACTAGATGCTCCCCCACCCACAGCTGGAGTCGTCCGTGCTATCTCATCGTTATTATCATCAGCTATCGTGGCGAGCTCCACATAATCACCATCATCATTATCATGCAGTGCATTCTCAACCCCATCAGGTACTCAAACTTCTCCGGAAACTAGGACCATCACAGGTAATCGAGCATCGCAATTGCAACCTCTCCCAATGGTTCAACCTCACCAACTCCTGTATCACCATTGTGGTTCAAATTAAATGCAAAGGAAGGAGAATCAACTAAATCTGCCTCGGGTACAATCACTAGCACAACTGACGAGGAACCAACAGGCATGGAACTAGAGTATGTTGGATGTCTTGAGGAGTGAGGATTCTTATTCGAACCTCTAGAATTAGATACCACATCCACAAGCTTCGCCAATAGCTCCGGAGTCTTCACCTCGAAAAACTGATGACGAAATGGAACAGCGCCCGCAAATCTTCGTCACTGCTAATAACGAATGAATCATACTTCACATCATCGCGTAAACGGAAATCGGGATTCTATAGAACAACTTCTCCACCCGTTTCACGCCATGCAGACCTAGTTTCTGAAGTATAGCATTCTTAAACTCAGTAAAACTCGTTGAAGGTTTGAAAAAAATACTCAACGGATTTTTATCAGTAAATTTAATTTCTGATCGCGTTTTTTTCTTAATGGATCCTCTATAGTGCACAAGAGCTAAAAAGCTCTCGTCACTAGCCATTGTGAATCTCACTATTGTGAAAATTTTGCGTTGAGCTTGTTTTTATATACGTTAGCACTCCATAAATCGAATTAAGTGTCTTCGAATTAATCATATTGTACGAAACATAGTAAATCAAAGCTAATAGTTTCGATTTACCACAAGCTAGCTATCATTATAAATCGACTTCAACGGATTCGATTTACATATAAGGTATAAATCGATTCTATTTGCTTTAATTTAGCAGGGATAGCATAATTCGAAGCTATCAACTTCGATTTGCAGGAATCACAATTTGCATGTAATTCAACCAATAGATTCGATTTACTACGTGTTTAGTTAAATCGAATTTATTCAATTCGATTTAGATATTACTATAAATTGGGACTTTCACATAGCCTTTTATAATTTTGGAGATCCAAATAATATTGGCAAGTATTTGGTTTATTAAAGTGAATTACCCTATTTAATAACAGCAGGCAACAATAAATTTATAGAAATACATTACTTCACCAACAATATGAAGATTGTGTCAGCATCACTTCAGTGTGTGTGCACCAGCACGTTTAGTAGAATAAAATTCGTAACATAAATGTTAATTGTTTTTGTTAATGCAGACATTTAATCGAAAATGATTAAATTAATCAAAATAGTTGGCCACAAATAGGAGTGGCAAATGGAGAAATATGTCCTGTTCTGTCCTATTTCGTTCCATTCTGCTAAAAGGTTGCCATTTTACGGATTAGTCTGTCTCATCTTATTTACTAAGACAATTCTGAATTCTTCTTCCATCCTGCTTAACGGCGGACTAGCGAATTAGCCGGCGAAGCCTGCCAAATCTTTTTTTTATAAATCATTAAATATTAAATAATATATATTTTTACAACTATTTAAATAAATTTATAATTTTTAGAGACATAAAAAAATTATAATTTCTAAATTCACAAATATTAAATTCTTTATAATTATAAATATGTAATAAACATAATTATAAACCAAATTTTTTGAAACAAAATAATAAAAGCAGCATTGTCCAAAGTAAAATAAATATTGTCCAACACATATAATTAAATATTTTGAAGTTTATAATCAATAAAACATAAAATATAACCCAAAATATAACTTAGAATATTTTCAATTATTATCTTCATTCTCTTGTAGAACAAAGCATCATATAAATTTGTAAAAAAACGGTTCTGACAAAAAAAAAGCCTGTTCCACCAAAAAATCCGTCCCGCCTAGCCAAAGCTCGTCAAAACCCACAAATTAATTGGATTAGGCGGACTTTTTAAGTTTAGCGATATTTAATTTTCAACTCAGACCATCTTTTTTAACAAGTTACGCAGGTTGATACAACAAATTTTAACCTGATTGCTACCCCTAGTCATAAAGTCTACAATTATATACTTATATATTATCATATAAGATATATTTATTATCTTAAAATATTTTAATTTTCAAACACAAACCTTAAATCTGATTCAATTGAGTAATAACTAAACCTAAGGACGATAATAAATGTTTTTTTTTCAATCAAAATATTTGTTTTAATATAAAATTAATATTTTATCTTCTTTTATGGAATATAGGACTTTTACTCTAAATTTAATTATAACTATTTATTTATTTTTTAAATATTTTAAATTATTTTGTAGTTTATTATAATAATTCATTAATATGAAAAAAGAATCATTCCTTTTTTATAGTATAGAAATTTTTTTATTAACTTATGGCAAAATATTTAAATATTTTTTTAAAAAATTATTATAAAAAACCGTGAGATTATTTACACACATTTATCTATCACAATAATTTAATGCTAGTGAATCTCTTAATCTTCAATTCATCGCTAGTAAGTCTTTTTACTCGCGTTTTCTCTTACTTGTTTATCTTTTTGCAAAAAAATTGTTTCTCTTAAATTTTGTATGTAATAACAATTATTGATTTATCATAAATGCTTGTTCAATATCTTTCTAATTTTAAACTAAAATGGTGTAATTTAAAATTAAAATGAATAAAACAAAATAAAAGAATCTAAAAAAAACACCTATGAATTTTTTAATTAATATAATTTTATTACGAGTCAAAGATTTAATGAATAATTGTGCATTAGCTTGAATTAATAGCAATTAGAACTGGTTGTGGAAGACTAACATTTTGGAGAAGTTCAAATTTACTAATGTGACTTGATTTACATGATGCTCCACTGACTGAGACCTTTCGATTCAAGTAGCATTTAGCTTCTTCAGATATGTGTAAGAGATGTAATAAGGCACAGAAAATAATGGAGCATTGTCTTAGCATATGTTGGATCCTAATATCCTGGACTCGACGGCTGGTACTGCTCTTGAAGAGTGGTTTCGGAAGGTCTTGACTGACAATGAAACATCTTTTGGTGCAGAGTTTTTGTGGGTATAGAGACATAGGTGCAATGACATATTTAATGCTGACAACCCTTGGACAAACCACAAGGTTATTGCCTTGGCCAGAATTACCGCCAAGAACTTACAGGTTTACAAGAATCGAAAAAATGCCTTTAGATCTCTCCAAAATTGCCTGTGTTGGGAACACCAGCAGGCAATAGTTTTAAAGTTAATTGTGATGCAAGCTTGTATCTGGATTCAAATTTAGTAGGGTTCAGGTGTATTATTAGAGATTCTAAGAGAGGTTAGATCTCGGGCTGCGCTGGAAGCATTCTTCCCTGGTCTATCATCAGATTGTGAACTATTTGCTGCTTGAAAGGGGTTAGTTTTAGCTTCGAATTGCGATGTGAGGAATATTATATGTGAAATGGATTGCCTTGATATTCCGCACATCATGCATGATCCTACAAGTAGATATTCATCTGAAGTAACAGATTTGCTTTACAAGATTCAAGAGCTTTTATTTCGTCTTTGCCTTGTACACGTTGAGTGTGTGTCCCAGAAGCAAATAGAGTTGCAAATTAGATGGACATATATAGTGCCAAGAGTAACTCTAATCATATTATTTTGGTTTGAGCCGTTGATCTTCAACAAATCATCCGCTCGGATATGAGATAGTGTTTGCTTTGTGTCTTTGTATGTTTAGACACCAAAAAAATTGTACATTAATTAAAGTTAGACAACTCTAATACCTCTATACTACTATTCTTCATGCTTCTATATAAATAGATTTTATACTACTATTTCTTATGCTTCTATACAAGTAGATGATGTTAGTGTACTAAGATCATTGGAGTGAAGTTGATCTTGATGTTGAGCAAGCCTTAATTCATATTTTTTATATTTAATATCATCCCTTTTTGACTTGGCTTCACCTTATCTAAACTTAGCTACCTCAAAGCTTTGGAGTTCACTACAAAGGGTATGACATATCTTGGCAATCCATACAAATCTGCATAATTTGAAAAAAAAAATTAAATATAACATTATTAATAAAATATGTAATTAAAGTTTAGAGTTTTACTAAAGTTATAGAAAACATTATTTACTGTCAAAGTTTACTATCATTTCTTACTAAGCAGTTAATTAACTTCAAATTATGACCACCAATTCATTCACATTTAAGATCAAGAGTTTAACTTTAAATCTCTAAGCTAGTTATGTAGTTAGCATATTTTATAAATAGTTGAGTTTAAATTTTGATTCAGAATATTATTCAAAATTTTTTTAACTTATTAGCATAACAACTAAGTCCCAGAGATAAAAATAAGATAAAAATAAAACAATCAACATATAAAAGTGAAGAGTCATTTGATGATAATAGAAGCATATACTATAATTAATCATTTAATAATAAGCAAATAAAAATAATCTTCCAAACATAAAATAAACCAACCTTATTATAATTGAAGCAGCCTTAATTATTTAGTACATGAAAATATTCATTAAACTGTATAAAGCAATTTGGAGATTTTTGTATGTAAAGGTTTTTTATTTTTTGAATTTTAAAAATAAAATTATGAAATTACAATTTACTATACATATCAAACAAAGTATAAAATTATACAAATTTTATGAGTAAGACATTGTTTTTCAATTTAAATAAGAGATTATTAATACAAAAAAAGTAAAATATAGAATATGAGATTGAACATTTTAAATTCTTCTAACATAATATAAGACATAAGAGACGTTTTGGAATATTAGCTAAATTCTGTTTTGACTTCGAGTCAAGTGCCTGTTTTAATTTATAACCAAGACGAATGGATAAGGTACTCAACAAAACAAATTACTTATTTTTATAATAGCAAAATAAAATTAAAATAAAATATATATAGGTTTTTGGTGATACTTTTTTCTCTTTATCATAGATAAACAAATAAACTTAGGTACATCCGTTTAATTCAAACAAATAATAAAACATAGATTCCATCAAATTTCATAACATATAAAAAAAGTTAGTAACTTTTGCAAAAGTTACATGGTACACTTGAAAAAGTGAATTCATAAAAAAATTTAAGAATAGAAAGAAACTCGTTGAAAAAATTTCAATAGTAATAAAGACATTTGTGAAAAGAAGATAAAACCGATATATATCTAGAAAGAAAAAGTATAATAATAATAAAATGATAGAGAAAGAAAAAATACGAATAAAAAAATAAAAAAGAGAAGAAATAATAGAATAATTTTGTTATTTAAATTTTATTATTAGTTTTTTTTAATATAATATCTATTTAATTTCTTTTAATAATTTTAATATGATTAATTGAAATATTTTGATAGTCCTTGTCACTAATTTTCCCAACTTTTTTTTTCTATACACAAGGCAAAGATTAAACCTAAACAAAAAAAAGGCAAAGATTAAACCCGCAAGGCTATGATGTGTAAAGGCAGATCCCAAAATAATAGTAATAAATTAATAATAATAAACAGAGACAAAATACTTTTTTGGAAAAATGCAAAGAAACAAAAGCAGCGTAAAGTTGCATGTGTGTATCATGTATGACCCCATCACCCACCACCCCTGCCTGCAGCAACCAGCAAAGCCTCTTTGATTCTCTTTTTTCATTTTCATCTCACCCTCCCATTCTAAAAACCCATTTCCTCTTCACATAAACAAAACCCCTAATAATTCCCATGATTCCCAACTTCAACATAATCCTTATTAAATTAAACCCGTGAATTTAATTTCTTTTCTTTTCTTTTCTTTTTTTGATATCTATACTATAATCTATCACATCAAAATAAAAAAGAAACTAAAAAATTTAAAAAAGTGGTCATTCCCAGTTCCCAGTTCCCAGTTCCAGCAAAGGAACACAGTTGGGTTGGGTTGGGTTGTGTGTATTATAGTGGAAGCGGTTCGAGAGAGAGAGAGTAAAGAAAGAAGAGAGAGAGAGAGAAAGAGAGAAATGCCAAGTGTGGCTGTGAAGCTCTACAGCGTCTTCTTCAAGTTCCTCTTGAAGCACCGTTTACAGAACCGGATTCAGGCACCGCCCGAACACTCCGACGCCTTTGGAGTTACCACCCGACCCGAAGAGTCCGTCGCCGCCGCCAACCCTTCTTTCACCGACGGCGTCGCTACCAAGGACATCCACATCGACCCCTTCACTTCCCTCTCTATCCGAATCTTCCTTCCCGAATCGGCACTGACTCCTCCCGAACCTCGTTCCAACCCTAACCACAACAACGCTGCTCGCAAACCTAGGTCCGATCATGGATCTGCATCCACGCGCGACTCGAACTCGCTTCCATCGCGCCGCAACAGCTATGAACCCTCCACTGTTATGCACAGGGAGGAATCGATGCGAAGGAACAGTGCCGGAAACGGCGTGGTTGAGGGTTTGAACTTAATGTCCAACGGCGTTTACCGGGGATACTCGCCGGCAGGGGACAATAGGCGGAAACTTCCGGTGATGCTGCAGTTCCACGGCGGCGGTTGGGTGAGCGGGAGTAATGATTCTGTTGCCAACGATATGTTCTGTCGGCGGATCGCGAAGCTCTGCGATGTGATCGTGGTGGCTGTTGGGTACAGGCTGGCACCGGAGAATCGGTATCCGGCGGCGTTTGAGGACGGGATGAAAGTGATGACTTGGTTAGCCAAGCAGGCGAATTTAGCGGAATGTAGCAAGTCGATGGGGGTTGGGAAGGTTGGTAGTGGAGGAGGAATTGGTGGTGTCGGCGGCGGTGTTGGTGGGATTGAGTTCAAGAAACCAGATGCTCATAGGCATATAGTTGATTCATTTGGAGCTTCGATTGTTGAGCCGTGGTTGGCTGCTCATGGAGATCCATCAAGGTAACAACTCTTGTCACACTGTTATGGTTCTAAATTTCTCTTTATTCATGTCATGATCCTGTTCTGTTAGGTTAGTTTATTTTGATTAAGCATTTTGAAATTTAGATTGGAATTAGTGAACTTGAAATATAAATGTGGCTGTCCTTGTGTTTACTGAACTGTGATTCCTATCCTGAATGCATTTTGCTGGCTCTGCCGAATATAGTGAGTAGACTATGTAGCGTAAGGTAGTCCTCTCTATGTCAGGGGATCCCTACCTATGTATGAGAGTTTACAAGTGACAGTGGATTATGAACTTTGATAATTGCTTGGTTTTTGGTGGGTGGAAGACTGGAAGTATAAGATGAAATTCAAATTTTATGTTGATACAATTTGATTGACTGAATTTTGTATGCTGTTTATTAGTCTAGTAAACAGCTAGGTATCTCACATGAGAGGCACCACGGCACAGTTGTTTTCATGTGTTTGATAGTTCACATTATGTTGATGATTATTAAGATTTGGAGCAAACATTATTGCTATTTCTCTTGTGTGTGTGCTGATTTACTAATTTCCCTACCCATTGCTGTTTAAATCCCCTAACTGTGAGAAAGTTGCATCTTGGTTTTTGTGGTTCCAAGCATGGAGGATGCTTAAGAATCGGAATTGGGATTTAAAAGCTAAAGATATTGGTTTCTTTGCATTTGTTTTATATCAGTGTTATCTTTCCATTTCTGGCATGTCAATAAGTACATTGAAAGGGAGGTGGTAAAGTGACAATAGCATGCCACGTATTCTGCCGGTGGAGGGTAGTTGATGTCTGGAACAGGTCATGCTATGTTAATGGATATAGAGATGAGAGATTTTTCAATGACAATATAAACATTCTCGCTCCTGTGGAATTTTTCATTGAGATCTCTTGGATTTGGAAAAAGGCTTTGTTGTGTTTCTTACATTTCGATACCTGGTCTGATGATTTGCTTGCCATATTTATTGTCAGTATCAGACTTCAGTTTTCCCACAACTTTTTAATCAAGTAATAGGACACCCTTCTTTTTATTTTTATCTTCAACTCCTTCTGCTTTTACTTTTTAATGTTCTGTGTAAATTACCCCCCTTCCCTTGTAGGAAACCTCATCATTTCTTTGTACTTTAAAGATAGTATACCTTTGGTACAATTGTTAATTTTGTAACTACCAACCTCTTAAAATTGTAAATTAATTTATTGACTTGTAGGCATCCACATATGCTTCGTGTGACAACATAGCCATATGGAGTCTTATCATTCTCCTGTGTTTATTTTGGCTGTCTCTGGTGCTCACTGTGGTTTTAATATGATGTGTTTCTCCTTTTACTCTTGCCACTGTATGTCAGCTTTCTTTTTCTATACTAAGCTGCTATCGGGATGTCTTCTGTTAAAAACCCAATATATAAATCATGAAGGTTGGTTACGTGAGTTTAGAGTATCTGTACTCCAATGCCATAATCCTTTCCCCTCAGAATAGAACTTTTCAAATAATAAAGTATCTTTTTTTTTTATCAGAGCATGTGTGTGGCTGTTGCGGTCAAAATGACTGGATGGTTTAATAAGATGTTAGGCCTAGATTTACATATTACCACTGTTGGTAATGGCAGTGGTGGACTGGCGGGTATGCTGTGATGCAATGCCTCTCCAAAGGGGCCCATGTTTGGTGTGCACTGAATAATAATATTGAAATCTTAATTAGTTACAAGGTCACATATTTGCAGATATGCTGTTACACTGTTTGTCAATTTGTTATCATCATGCTTCCTTGCTTCCAGTTGTAAGATAATCTTCATGGAGTTCCATACTTAGATATATCTGATGCTTACCCTTCTAACTTCTTTAATAGGTGTATTCTTCTTGGCGCAAGTTGTGGTGCAAATATTGCAGACTATGTGACTCGAAAAGCTGTGGAAGGAGGCAAACTTCTGGACCCAGTCAAGGTGGTAGCACAGGTCTTGCTGTATCCATTTTTCGTTGGAAGTGTGCCCACACATTCTGAAATAAAGTTAGCAAACTCCTACTTTTATGACAAACCTATGTGTATGCTTGCGTGGAAACTTTTCCTACCAGAGGAGGAATTTGGTTTGGACCATCCAGCCGCTAATCCCTTAATCTCGGGACGAGGTCCTCCTTTAAAGCTAATGCCTCCAACATTGACAGTGGTGGCAGAACACGACTGGATGAGAGATCGTGCCATTGCTTACTCAGAGGAGCTCCGGAAGGTGAATGTTGATGCACCTGTGCTTGAATACAAGGATGCAGTGCATGAATTTGCGACACTTGATGTACTTATTAAAAGCCCTCAGGCCCAGGTTTGTGCTGAGGACATTGCTATCTGGGTCAAGAAGTATATTTCACGTAGAGGTCATGAATTCTCTTACTGAGTAGGATATAAAAAATTAAGATGATCACGAAGGGTGGGATCTTTTCCGGTAAGTTTCAAATCAGCTCAGATCACTGTGTTGCTGCTGTTACCTTGGGGATCTGTGATATATTACTTGATTCATTTTGATGCTTGATAAGGTGTTAGATGTACATTGGTTCGATGTTTTGCCACCTTCTACTTCTTTTTTTGTAAGATAGTGTTTGTCAAAGGTAGGATTAGTTGAGCTAGGGAGATACATTCTCTTCATGCATATGAAAATTGGATGTACCTGTGCCATTTTTTCCTGTGTATTATGTACTATTTCTCATGAAAATATATAAATTTTTAATGAACATTCTCGTTGTCAGTGAGTTTGCTGAGGTCAATCTAATCTTCCAGTTGGGATTACTGATGTTAGGACCAATTTTGCATCACAACTATGGAATTTATCATTCTTGGACTTCCAACATTAGTATTTACTATTTACTGGTCTCTAACTTTTGCAAGAACTGGTCTCTCTATATTATGCTTGGGCTTTTGGTACCGCCGTAACAGCAAAATAGTGTGTGGAGATGTTGAACACCTTCAATCGACAATGAAGGCAAATTGGAGATATCTGGATGATATAAAAGCCACAATTCAATGCCGAAAAAAAAGGCCACAATTCTCGCAACTTGCATGCTACGTCGAGAAGCAGAACTTTCAATGAAACAAAAATGAAAAAGCCTAGATCTTCTTCACAGCTTTGCTTTTTGGAGATTCCACTGGCCGGTATTTGGAACTTTAGTTTGATGATGCTTGAGGATATGGCTTCATAGCTAAGTGTTTGCT
>NC_029777.3:97198758-97211501 GCF_000817695.3 Arachis duranensis | reverse complement strand
GAAGAGATAGGACAGAAAAATTTTGTTCGAATTGGAGAGTGATATAGAGCAGGCCCATTGTTGAATTCTATGCGGAGAATTGTTCCTGCGTATTTGTCCAAGGATACTGTTTTTTCGATAACATTAAGAATTCGGATTGAAAAGGACCTTGTTCTCTATGATTCCTTAGTAGATGTGCATTGGTGAATACATAATTATGTATATTTATACTTGTTTTACATATTTTTCTATTAGAGTAATTAATTATTAAAATAATTAATTTTCTTATAAATACAAAAAGTTAGGCATTAATTAGTGAATATTGTAATTTTTGCACCTTTATTCATATTTTGAATATATTATTTATGAATTTAGTTTGATTATATTGTGTATAAAGTTTAATTATAAATTTGAATATGGGATCATTTTATATGTCTATATGATTGCTGATTAGTGGATGATAGATAATGTTCACTTAATATTCTTTTTTTTTTTTTTTTTTCCCACCCATTTTTTGGGTACTTTGCGGTTTATCTGAAATTGGAATGGCCTATTTTCCATGATTTGAGTTGAACGTTGTTCGGAACAGTGTTGGTGAAAATAGCACTTAATTTCCTCGGTGCTATTATCCCAAATCTTTTGAGGTGATTGCCCCAAACTTATTCTATACCTGTAAACCTGTGGTGAGGGGTTCGCATAGTAGCCGAATATAGATGAGCCTCTCACGCAGGAACTGTGAGCATAATTGAATCAAATGACAAAGACAACATTGAGAAAAAATAGACGGCTTTTTGCCAAGTGAAAATGGGTGGCTGTAGCTATATGCTCCGGCTGCGATTCATTGTTAGCCTGAATATTGGAAGCACCTTGAGGGGAGGGGTATCCACCCTATGGTGTGTGTTCAGATTATACAAGTTTCTGGGCGTATGCTATAGGTGTAAATATATGGTTACTCCGTTTGACTACTGTTCTGTAACCATGATGAGTTCCAGAACAAATCTTTGGTTGTGGAAACTCCTTCTGTTGCCTTAGAGACCAAAGAATATGTAATTTTATTAATAAAAGCCTTTTCTGCTTTTTCATTCCCATTCTTTTAGCTGCATACTTGCCTTTGCGTAAAAATAACATGACATCAAGTATTGGCCACTTTCTTTTCGGTTCAAGTATTGCAATCTTCATATTTGGTCGGTTGCATGATTGCTTTCAATGCTTTAGATATCTAGATACTTTTAGTGGAATATAATCTATATTAATTGAACTCCAACATGTTAGATGTTATTCGCACGTCGTGGTAACTGGTAAGGGATGATAGAAATTTCTTTTTAAATTATTATTAATATACTATACGGAAATATAAGAGAGAGTTGGTATATAATTTTTTTTTTCAAAATACCCTCATGTATGATCTTTCACCTCATTGTAGACTCTTTTAACTTTAGCGTTGTAAGTATCCGCAGTGCCTGACATTTACTGAATAATATAGTCTATAAAAAATATTTTATTAATTCCAAGAATTGAACCTTGGAACTTTTGATTTTATTGTAATATATTTATTATGATGGTCTATAGATAGTGGACACTTTGTTGAGTTGTTGTGTTTGCGTGTCCGACACATTTTGGACACGATACTCATGGATACTTGTTCGACATGTGTGTTTGCCGTAGTCAATCATATCTTAATAAAAAAAATTTTCCGAACACACTTGGACATATTTAAATGTCATCACCTGTGTTCAGCTTTATTCTTAATATATATTCTTGAAATGAGTTTAGAAATAATAAAACAACAAAATATTTTAAATACTTTTATATAGTTAAAAGAAGACATTAAAAACAGTTAAAAAATTATTTTATATTTTAATAATAATAAAATATCAAAAATTCATCGTAATTTATTTAAAAAAACACTTTATATTTATATATATGTTGTACATGTCTTATAAAATTTTAAAATTTGTGTGTTTGCGTGTTCTATATCGTATTTCGTGTCAGTGTCCGTGCATCATAGATTATGGTTAATGTCAAATTTATTATTATTTTCATTTAATTTATAATGAACTGGATTAATTTATCTAAGATTTATAGTTTAGTATTACTGTCTATTAATATATGAATTTGTAACGGTCTGACCCAGGCCACTTACGGGTCAACCCGACCCATTGAGTACCCGACCTGAGCGGTCGGGCACACGCGGCTCACTGCGTGACCCGGACACGCGTCCCTGACAGCTTTCCACTACCGCTGTGAGGAAGCTTCGAGGAAGGTGGGCCTGTCCTTGTAGGGCCCACCTCTGACACGGTATAAATGGGGAAGGACCTGCCCTTCCCCCAAGGTACGTCACACTCTTCCATCTAACCATTTTTCTCGCCTGCACATTGCTGACTTGAGCGTCGGAGTGTCTTTGCAGGTGGCACCCCCTCATTCTCCTTCCACAACGAGTGCTCGGCTACTCGGTGAACCCGACTCTGGCACGACCGTGGTTGAGGCGTTCTCACTCTCTCACATTATCACCCGACCTGTCCGGAAACCGACGACCGAACATTGGCGCCGTCTGTGGGGACTGCCTAAATGGAAGTCGCGCTGGGTCTCGGAGACCAAGCCCGAGCAGCCGGAGTGGAGGGGCAGCCTCCGTCGCCTCGCTAAGGGGGCGGCGGAGGTCCCCCCGACAACACACAGAACAGCACACGAGGACACGACCCTTCGGGGGAACGGGCGGCGACAGCGCCATAATAATGCAGGAGCTACGCCACAGGGTCCAGAACCTGGAGCGACAGTTGGCCGACCGGGAGCGGGACGGACGAACCACCGATCCCAGCTACACCCCATTCCCCGAAAGCGAAGAGGAAGACTCTCACCGAAGCCGCCCGCGGTGTACATCCGCATCCCGAACGGAAGCGGAGAGCACGGGAGGAGTCTCCTATCCCGAGAAGACGAAATGACACGATCATCTACTCCCGGGGCAGGCTAACCCGCCGAGCGGCAAGAGATCGCGAAGACGGGGACGGGAGATCCGAGAGAACACGACAACCTGTGATAATGGGCGCCACCCCATTCCACCGGTCTATCCTCGAAGTCCGGTTGCCGAAACACTTCGACAAACCTACGGACATGAGGTACGACGGAACTCAAGACCCTCTAGAACACCTCACGGCCTTTGAGGCCAGGATGAATCTGGAGGGAGTGGGGGACGAGGTAAGATGCCGTGCCTTCCCGGTAACCTTAGCGGGACCCGCAATCAGGTGGTTTAACGGCCTCCCGCAGGGATCCATCTACAGTTTCTCGGACATCAATCGCGCATTCCTGGCCCAATTCACAACACGGATAGCGAAGGCAAAGCACCCGATCAACCTTCTGGGGGTAACCCAGAGACAAGGAGAACCGACCAGGAGGTACCTGGATCGGTTCAACGATGAATGCTTGGAAATCGACGGCCTAACCGATTCGGTGGCCAGCCTCTGCTTGACGAACGGCCTCCTCAACGAGAACTTCCGAAAACATCTTACCACAAAACCGGTGTGGACGATGCATGAGATCCAGACGGTAGCCAAAGAGTACATAAACGACGAGGAAGTCAGCCGAGTTGTGGCTGCCAACAAACGGCAGACCAGCTACAGTCAAACCCGGCAACAGGGCAACGGGGAAAGGCCAAAGGGACAGACCAGGGAAGAGGCGCCAAACAAGGCACCAAGGACAATTCCCCAAGTCGGGAAATTCACCAACTACACTCCACTCACCCTTCCCATCGTGGATGTTTACCAACAAATAGCCGAGAAAGGGATCCTGCCGAAGCCCCGACCACTCAAGGACCGCACTGGAGGAAACAAAAACCTTTATTGTGATTACCACAAAGGCTACGGCCACCTAACGCAGGACTGTTTTGACCTAAAAGATGCACTGGAGCAAGAGATAAGGGAAGGAAAACTAGCAGCGTTCTCCCACCTAATCAGGGAGCCAAGGAGGCGCTACCGCGACCAAGACGAAGAAGGCAAAACCTGTTCGACAAAGCGGCGACAAGAGCCAGAAGGCGTAGAACACGGCCTCACTGTGATAAACGTAGTGACGGCCAAAAACGCCGCACCAAGATCCAGATCCGCACACAAGAAGGATGCAAAGATATTGTCGATCTCCTCCTCGTCGACGCGAAACTCTAAGAAGCCTCCATTCATTTCTTTCGGCCCAGAAGACCAATGGTTCGACGACGCCCCGGAAAATCCACCCATGGTCATAACGGCCCGAGTGGGGACCGGTCTCGTCAAACGTATCCTTGTCGACACGGGAGCAGACTCGAACATCATGTTCCGCAACGTGTTCGACGCGCTGGGATTAAGGGATGCCGATCTGACGACTCACCAGCACGGGGTCATTGGATTGGGCGACCACTTCATCAAACCAGACGGAATAATATCCCTGCCAATCTCAGTAGGACAATCCCAGGGCAGGAGATCGGCGATGGCCGAGTTCGTGATCCTCCGAGACTCCACCACCTATAATATCATTCTGGGAAGGAAGACGATCAACGATTTCGAGGCCATAATCAACACAAAGCTGCTAGTCATGAAATTCGTTACCGATGACGGATCCATAGGGTCCATAAGAGGAGACCTCGAGACGGCGGTCGCTTGCGACAATGCCAGCCTTTCCCTAAGAAAGAAGTCCAAGGAGGCGTCCAGAGTGTTCCTAGCCGACCTGGATGCCAGAGTAGACGACAAACCCAGACCGGAACCAGAAGGGGATCTAGAGAAGTTCAGGATCGGCGATGAAGAGGAAAGATTCACGTTCGTTAACAAGAACCTCCCGCACGAGTTGAAGGAGCCCTTGGTCGAAATGATAAGAGCCAATAGGGACTTGTTTTCCTGGACGCCGGCCGACATGCCGGGCATAGACCCAAAAATCATCTCGCATCATTTAGCCGTTAAGGCGGAAGCACGTCCAGTGGCCCAACGGAGGAGAAAAATGTCGGCGGATAGAGCAGAGGAGGTGGCCAGGCAGACGGCCAGCCTCTTGGAAGCAGGCTTCATACGGGAAGTGGACTATTCGACATGGCTCTCGAATGTAGTTTTGGTGAAAAAGCACAACGGCAAGTGGAGAATGTGCGTAGACTATTCTGACCTCAACAAAGCGTGCCCCAAGGACTGCTTCCCCCTCCCTAACATAGACGCACTCGTCGATGCTGCGGCGGGATACCGGTATCTAAGTTTCATGGACGCCTACTCCGGTTACAACCAGATACCGATGCACCGTCCAGACGAAGACAAGACGGCGTTCATAACGCCAGGAGGAACTTTCTGCTATAAGGTGATGCCATTCGGTCTAAAAAATGCAGGGGCAACATACCAGAGGCTGATGAATAGGATATTCCACGACCTCATAGGGAAGACAGTTGAAGTATATGTGGATGACATCCTCGCAAAAACAACACGACCTGGCGACCTCCTGAACGACCTGGCGAGTGTATTCGCGTCCCTCCGACAGCATGGCATGAGGCTGAACCCCCTCAAGTGTGCTTTCGCCATGGAAGCTGGAAAGTTCCTCGGATTCATGATAACCCAAAGAGGGGTAGAAGCCAACCCGGAGAAGTGCCAGGCGATACTCCAAATGAAGAGCCCAGGTAGCATCAAGGATGTCCAAAGGTTGGCAGGACGGCTGGCCTCGTTATCACGTTTTCTCGGAGCATCGGCGACAAAGGCCTTGCCATTCTTCAACCTCATGAAGAGAGGAATGGCGTTCGAATGGACACCCGCATGCGAGGAAGCCTTCCGACGCTTTAAGGAAATCCTAGCGGCACCCCCTGTCCTCGGGAAGCCAAAAGACGGGGAGCCATTATACCTGTACCTCGCCATAACAGGAGAAGCCCTGGCCGCAGTTTTGGTACGAGAAGAAGGAAGGATACAACAACCAGTTTATTTTGTCAGCAGGGCCCTACAAGGGGCAGAGTTGAGATATAACAAATTGGAAAAACTAGCTCTGGCACTCCTGACCTCTTCGTGGAGGTTAAAGCAATACTTCCAAAGTCACCAGATTGTCGTAAGAACGGACCAGGGGATCCGGCAAGTGCTCCAAAAACCCGACCTGGCCGGAAGAATGATGACCTGGTCCATTGAACTTTCTCAATACGACATACGATACGAACCCCGGCAAGCCATCAAAGCGCAGGCGATGACAGATTTTCTAGTGGAAGTAGCGGGGGATCCGGACGAAGACACGAACGCACGGTGGAAGCTCCATGTAGACGGAGCCTCCAATCAAACGTTCGGGGGTGCCGTGATCATCCTGGAAAGCCCGGCGGGAGTCGTGTATGAGCAGTCAATTAAGTTCGAATTCCCCGTTTCAAATAACCAAGCAGAGTACGAAGCCCTTATAGGAGGCCTAGCCTTAGCGGAAGAAGTCGGGGCAACGAGGTTGGAGATATGCAGCGATTCGCAAATCGTCACCTCCCAAGTGAACGGGAGCTATCAAGCTAGGGACTCGCTGTTGCAGAAATACTTGGAAAAAGTCAAGGACTTGAGCCGAAAGTTTGAAGAAGTCACGATCCAGCACGTTCCAAGAGAAAGGAACATACGAGCAGATCTCTTGTCAAAATTAGCTAGCACCAAACCGGGAGAGGGCAACCGATCTCTAATCCAAGGAAAGATGAAAGAGCCGGCAGTCACACTACACCTCTCGAAGCCAAACCCCTCCTGGTCAGATCCCATTATCGACTTCTTAGAAAACGGCAAGCTCCCCGACAACGAAAAAGATGCCAAAAAGCTAAGAAGGGAAGCCGCCAGATATGCCATCATCCAGGGACAGCTTTTCAGGAAGGGATTCAATCACCCCTTACTGAAGTGTTTGCATCCCGACCAGACGGATTACGTCCTCAGGGAGGTCCATGAAGGATGCTGCGGCCACCATATAGGAGGCAAAGCCCTAGCGAGGAAGTTAATCCGAGCTGGATATTACTGGCCATTGATGATGGCCGACTCCAAGGAATTCGTTAAGAAGTGTGTCAAGTGCCAAGAAAACGCCAACTTCCATCGTGCACCAGCCTCTGAGCTCAGCTTGCAAACGTCCTCCCGACCGTTCTCGCAATGGGGTGTCGACCTCTTAGGACCTTTTCCCGTCGGCCCGGGGCAAGTCAAGTACCTCATAGTCGCTATCGACTACTACACAAAATGGATAGAGGCCGAACCCCTGGCCAGCATATCCTCGACCAATTGCAGGAAATTCATGTGGAGACAAGTCATAACACGATTTGGTATCCCGGAAGTCGTCATCTCGGACAACGGGACACAGTTCACCGACAAGAAGTTCACAGAATTCCTCACCGGCCTGGGCATAAAGCAGAGATTCTCCTCGGTGGAACACCCACAGACAAACGGGCAGGTCGAGTCCGCGAATAAGATCATCTTGCTGGGGCTCAAGAAGCGGTTGGATAACAAGAAAGGCGCTTGGGCCGACAAGTTAGCCTCTGTCCTCTGGTCCTACCGAACAACCGAGCAATCCTCCACTAAAGAGACACCCTTTTGACTAACCTACGGGTCAGACGCAGTGATACCCGTAGAAATCGGGGAGCCGAGCCCACGATTAATCCTGAAGGGAGTAGAGGAAACTGTGGAGAAAGACCTGATAGAAGAAACCAGGGAAATGGCCCATCTGGCTGAAGCGGCGCTAAAACAAAGAATGGCCTTACGCTACAATGCCAAAGCACTCAAAAGGAAGTTCGAAGAAAACGACCTCGTCCTAAGGCGTAACGACATCGGCCCATCCACCCCGGGAGAAGGCAAACTAGCAGCGAACTGGGAAAGACCATACCAAATCAAAGAGGTAATCGGGAGAGGAGCTTACAAGCTAGAAAGACTCAACGACAAGGAAGTCCCGAGGACATGGAATGCAGATAACTTGAGGAGGTTTTATTCCTAAGCCATTTATTTTGTAATAGCACTTCAATGTCTTTGTTACAATGACTGAACCTGCCCAATTGCCACATGCTATATTTGACTATGTTATCTCATTATTTCTAACTTTTTGAGCAACCACTACGAAAACAAGGACGCGCGGCCCCGGGACTGATCACCCCGGGAGCCCCCCAGACCAAAAACACGATAAACGACCATAACAAGAACACACGCCATAAACGGCCAACGCGAGTAAACGGAAATGCGAAGTAATTCAACAGCGAGTAAAACAAGAAGCTAAACATACGGGCAAATGATCCCATAAACCCATTAACGGGGACCAAAGTCGCAATACAAAGGTTCAACAAAAAGAGAAAAGTTCAAATAGTACAAACATTACTTCTTCGGCATATCAACAACCTTCCAGTCCTTGATGGTCTTGAAAACACCAATTGCCGACACGTCGAAGTCCGGAGAAACAATCTTCACCTGAGCTTTGAGGGCATCTTCAGTCATGAAAATTGCATTCTTGCCCTGCTCCTTGACCTCCTTATGCTTCCGTTTGAACAACTCAGCCTCCTCCCGAGCAGCCTTGGCAGCCGCCACCGCTTCGTCCCGCTCTTTCTCCAGAGCGGACAACCGACCTTGCACAGCACTCAGCTGGCTTCTCAAGGTCGTCTCCTGCTTCGTCAAACGAGATACGGAGGCGTCGGCAGCTTTCAATTTCTCCTCAGCTGAAGCAGTCTTTTTCTGGGCGGCGTCAAGCTTGTCCCCCGCTTCAACCAACTGATCCTGAAGCGTTTTTACTTGGGTTTTGTACTTGTTATTAGCATCAACCGCAGATTCAAGCTTCCGACGAAGCGAGGCCATACCGGAAAGCTCAAACTCAGCCTTCCGGGCTATGGCCGCGCCGTGAAGAAGGGTACGGTACATCCACCGAGCCTGCCCCGAAAGGTCGGTGCCATGGAAATGATCCTCCGTGCCCGGAAGCAGCTGGGCATCTATGAATGTCCCAGCATCAAAATTCCTTTCCATGACAGTCAAAACCCCCTCGGGACTAGACTGCGACCTCTGTCTCTTGGGGGTGGGGATGACGGACAACTCTTCCTCCTCCTCCCGACGAGAAGAAGACGAGTGCCCAGGAATAGGAACCTCGGGAGGAATCGGGGTTGCGGAAGTCGGAGTGGCAGCTTTAGCAGACGCATCGACTTCAGGAGGAGGTATTTCTGGAGGAACCGTCGCCTGTGGTCCTCCAGTCTCCTCACCCTCGTCGTCTTGAAGGAAGGTTTGATACAGGTTGTCCATGCCGGTCACTTCGGCAGAAAGTCCCACTACAGGCAACAAATCGAGAAATGAACAAGTTAGTGAATGCAACAATGAAACATCTAAGCAAGCGACCACACGACAAGAAAAACTCACGGATATAATCTCGGGCGGGCTCCCGATTACCCATAAGGAGGTGTGGGTTCACATTGTTTCTCCCAAGGACCGCCCACAATATGTCGGCTACTCGTTGGTCCACAGCCGACATCCCTTTATAAGTGACCTTGATAAAAGGATTAGACCCCGCCCCGAAACTCCAATACGTCGGGATGAGGCGCTCCTTTTCCAAAGACAACCAAAAAGGGTGACGACCCTTGACCGGGCGGACCTTAAAATACTTGTCCTTGAACCCGTGGTAGGAGTCCTCGAACAGACCAAAGATCCGCTGACCTTGGGCAGACCGAAAGGACATGAACCCTTTCTTGTGTTTCCCCTCCTTCGAAGGGTTGGTTAGATTAAAGAAAAAGAGGAAGACGTCGACAGAGATCGGCAGCTCTAAGTACTCGCACACCATCTCGAAGCAGCGGATGGACGCCCAGCTGTTCGGATGTAATTGAGATGGGGCCACCGAAATCCGGTTTAGGAGACTCATCTGAAAGGGGGAAAAGGGGATGCGAACCCCAACCTGAGTGAACATGGCCTTGTAAAACCAGATCCAATCGGCAACCCGGGGGGCATTAAAATTAATCTCATAAAGCCGCTCGTGAGGGGCGGGGACATAAACATCATAGTTCGCCTCCTCGTCGGTGCCCCCACAAAGATATTCGGCCTGGCAAAATTCCGTGAGCTCCTCCTCACCCATCTGATTGGGAGAGTTCCTGAGGTCGGAAACCACCCACGCATACGGGTCATAACCCGCGGCGGAGCTAGAAGCTCGGCTAACGACACGAGACATACCTACAGTGGGGGCACCGCGCGGTTAGTCCGTGAGGTCGGAATCCAGGAAAAACCCAAAGAAACCACACGTGCCATGACCACAAGAGGGACCAAACAAAACCGAGACCAGAACAATGACAGAGGCCCCCCATGACACACCACAGTCAATAAAATGAAAATACGTCCATGAACAACAATAAAGAGCAAATGCAGGAAAAATGCTCGTAATAAACATGCAAACAACTATGGAAGTGGAAGGACAAAAGGTAGTTACCTGGATGATCGAAGAAACTCGGATAAGGACGAAGCACACTGGAGCAATGAAAATAAACTCTGAGTGATGAGAGCGCAGGAAGAGGGAATAGGCAGTATGATCAGATAAGCAAAGCAAGTAGAAGAAGAAGCAAAACGTAAAACTGTTTAAAACCGCTTTAGTGGAAGCGCGAAAGACCTGGGGGCAGAACAGTCTTTGCACACATGGGTTTTTTCAACCCTTAATGAGCATTTAATGCCCCTCGCGAGAAACGAGGCGGCAAAAGAACCCCCCGAATTGCGAAACGGGGACGCATACGAGTAGCGCGTCTCCCATACGAACGATCGACCTCGCGACAACAGGAAGAAAAAGAACTCGCCTCCAACGACCCGTACGGTCGATTAGAGGCGCGTGGGGGCACTGTAACGGTCTGACCCAGGCCACTTACGGGTCAACCCGACCCATTGAGTACCCGACCCGAGCGGTCGGGCACACGCGGCTCACTGCGTGACCCGGACACGCGTCCCTGACAGCTTTCCACTACCGCTGTGAGGAAGCTTCGAGGAAGGTGGGCCTGTCCTTGTAGGGCCCACCTCTGACACGGTATAAATGGGGAAGGACCTGCCCTTCCCCCAAGGTACGTCACACTCTTCCATCTAACCATTTTCCCCGCCTGCACATTGCTGACTTGAGCGTCGGAGTGTCTTTGCAGGTGGCACCCCCTCATTCTCCTTCCACAACGAGTGCTCGGCTACTCGGTGAACCCGACTCTGGCACGACCGTGGTTGAGGCGTTCTCACTCCCTCACATTATCACCCGACCTGTCCAGAAACCGACGACCGAACAGAATTTAATTTTAATGTTATTGTTTTACACATATATCTAATTATATAACATTGTATCAGCAAAAATATCTATCTTTCCTATTAAGTGCGTAAATAATTATCTGGATATAATTCCAGCACTGTATAAAATATTTTATAATATTAATGTATTAAAATTAAATTTTTAATATATTAATAATAAATAAAGAAATAGACATGTAATAAGAGTTAAAATTTAATAACAATTAGTCCTTTATTTTGTTTCTTTATAAATATCTTCAATTTTAGAGGATCAAAATTTCTTTAAACAAAACGTGTGTGTATATGCAACATAGTATGCGCTTAGGTAAGCTATCTTTGTTTTTTCTTTTGATTGATTCTTCTAACCGACTAATCACGATAGAAAAGTAAAAAATGAATATTGAAAAAACTGTTGTAAAATAAAGGATATATAAAGATGTATAAATAGAAGACTCTATTATTAATATAATTAGCTCAATAATTTTTATATATATATAATAATATTATATGTTGTATTGTGTATATATATACAAAGATAAGAAAAAGTATTAAAAATAAAGAGAGAGAGAATTGCATTTGTTTATTGTTACTATCTCAATATAATAAAGATGATTAATATTGCTATTAATATAATATGTAAAGAATAATAGAAAATAGAATTTAAAATACTTATAAAATAAAAGAAGAGAAAGAATTGCAATAGAAATATAAAGAAAAGAGTATTTGATTGCAACATAAAAAGAGGATTGATTTATTATTATTTGCTTGTGTATGAAAAGAAAGGGAGAATGGTATTTCTTGTTCTGTTACATTCACGGAGGTTCACCTCCTATTTATAAGTCTCGTACCACACCCCCTATTTATACATGCATGGGGTCTTTATTTTCAACACATATTTAATATTCATTCTCTCTTTGAAAATATGAGTCTTGCATGGGAATGGGCATCCACGTTGCTCATTCTTATCACAACACTCCCCCTTGGATGTCCATTTAGGATTATTGTCTCATTAAAACCTTACCAAAGGAAAACCCTGTGGGAAAAACCTTAGTGAAGGAAAAAGAGTACAATATCCTTTGTGATGGGGACTGCCTCATTAAAAACCTTGTCAAGAAAAACCCAATGGGAAAAAAAACCTGACCAAGGAAAAAAGAGTACAGTCTCCCCCTCTTGCCGACATCATTTAACGTCTCGAAATTGGCGCATCCCAATCTCATGTACTAATCTTTCAAAGGAGGATTTTGGGAGTGACTTTGTAAATAAATCTGCCAGATTGTCACTTGAACGGATCTGTTGGACATCAATTGTCCCTTGATTTTGAAGGTCATGAGTGAAGAAGAATTTAGGAGAAATATGCTTTGTTCTATCACCTTTGATGTATCCACCCTTAAGTTGAGCAATGCATGCTGTATTATCTTCAAACAGGACAGTTGGAGCTATCTTATGATCAATCAGTCCACATGATAATAGAATACATTGAATTAGGCTCCTCAGCCAAAAACACTCGCGACTAGCTTCATGAATCGCCAGTATTTCAGCATGATTAGAGGATGTTGCAGCAATCGTCTGTTTCGTGGACCTCCAAGATATAGC
>NC_029777.3:97195730-97197781 GCF_000817695.3 Arachis duranensis | reverse complement strand
GGTGTACGGACTACAGGTCCAAAGACTTCACGTTTTGCAAGTGAGTCTAATTCAGCCTTCATGGCTGCTTCCCATTTTGGCCAATCATTTCTTTGTCGACATTCTTCAACTGATCTTGGCTCAAGATCCTTACTTTCATGCATGATATTTAATGCCACATTATATGCAAATATTTCATTGACAATTGTCTTATTTCGGTCCCATTTCTCTCCTGTAAAGACATAATTTATTGAGATCTCGTCATTTTCACAATTTTCAGGTACCTGAACGTCTTCTGGCGTTATATCAGAATTTTGGACAACTGCAGGTGTCTCTACTATGTCTTTTTTTACCTATTTTCTCTTTCGAGGATTTTTGTCTTTGGAACCGACAGGCCTGCCACGCTTCTGGCGTGTATTTGCTTTCGTGGCTATTTGTCCTGCTGGGACATCAATTCGAATTGGGGCATTTTCCGCCCTGCCACGCTTCTGGCGTGAATTTGCTTCAGTGGCTACTTGTCCTACTGGGACATCAATTCGAATTGGGGCATTTTCCGCTGGTATATAGGATTTGGTTATCCTCTTTGTATCGGAAAATGCATCAGGCAATTCATTTGCTATTCTTTGCAAATGTATAATCTTTTGAACTTCTAGTTCACATTGCCCTGATCAAGGATCTAAATGCATCAACGATGATGCATTCCAATTAAGTTCCTTTTCAGGAAACTTATTCTCTCCCCCTAATGTTGGAACCTTTTTAGGAAGCTTATTCTCTCCCCCTAATGTTGGAAATTTTGATTCATCAAAATGACAATCCGCAAACCGGGCTTTAAACACATCACCAGTTTGTATCTCAAGATACCTCACTATAGAGGGAGAATCATATCCAATATATATCCCCAATTTTCTTTGGGGTCCCATTTTGATGCGATTAGGTGGTGCAACGGGAACATATATCGCACACCCAAATATTCTTAATGGGAAACATTTGGCTGCTGGCCAAAAGCTAATTTTATAGGAGAGAATTGATGATAACTTGTTGGCCTCAAACGAATAAGTGCTGCGGCATGTAAAATAGCATGCCCCCAAACCGAGGTTGGGAGATTTGTTCTCATAAGCAAGGGTCTAGCAATTAATTGGAGGCGCTTAATAAGTGATTCTGCTAACCCATTTTGTGTGTGAACATAAGCTACTGGATGTTCAACACTTATTCCATTAGCCATACAATAAGCATCAAAAGCTTGGGAAGTAAATTCACCAGCATTATCAAGACGAATTGCTTTGATTGGATTTTCTGGAAATTGTGCTTTTAATCGAATAATTTGAGCCAATAATCTCGCAAACGCCAGGTTGCGAGAAGATAATAAGCACACATGTGATCATCTTGAAGATGCGTCTATTAGGACCATAAAATATCTAAAAGATCCACATGGTGGATGAATAGGTCTACATATATCACCTTGAATCCTTTCTAGGAATTCAGGGGACTCAAATCCAACTTTTACTGGTGATGGCCTTAAAATTAACTTTCCCTGAGAACATGCAGCACAACAAAATTCACTAGTTTTAAGAATCTTCTGGTTCTTTAGTGAATGTCCATGAGAGTTTTCAATAATTCTCCTCATCATGGTTGTTCCCGGATGACCCAATCGATCGTGCCAAGTTATGAATTCATTTGGGCTAGTAAACTTCTGGTTTACAGTGGCATGTGATTCAATTGCACTAATCTTGGTATAATACAACCCAGATGAAAGTGAAGGTAATTTTTCTAATATAACTTTCTTATTTGAATCATGAGTTGTGATATATAAATACTCATGATTTCCCTCATTCATAGTCTCAATATGATATCCATTTCGGCGAATATCTTTAAAGCTCAACAAGTTTCTACGAGACTTGGTAGATAATAGTGCATTATTTATTATGAATTTTGTTCCTCCAGGAAACAAAATTATAGCTCTTCCGGAGCCTTCAATCACATTGCCTGCCTGCGCCAATAATAGTATTAACACATTCTTCTTTTGGCACAAGATGGGTAAAATATATATCACTTTTGAGAATAGTGTGCGAACT